>NC_020406.1:1731000-1767001 GCF_000321355.1 Plasmodium cynomolgi strain B
GTTCAAAATGTTCTTTTTTTTTTTCCGAACATGCAATGTAACTAATTAAATTAATTTTTTACTAGTCTGCTGGGGAATAAGACATACTCATGTACGAGCGCAGTACATAAATATATTTAACCGTTATAATGCATGTGGAGCACTCATTAAACGCTCAGCTAAATTTGAAAAAAAACATATACAGACATGCTGATATGTTGGTGTGTAGATATACATACACAGATTCTTACGCACACACGCACTATGCCTTATCCCACAGGTTTTACATTCGGACTGATACACAACAGCGTATCAAACAAAAGGAGAAGAAAAAAAAAAAAACGAACGCAATTTTTTTCTTCTTTAATGTGATAATAAGGAATGTACATGGGGGCACATTCAGGGAGGGGGCTCTCCGTGTATACTGTGCTTCTCTTTTTCTTGTCTTCTTCCTTTTTTCTCTTCACATTTTTGTCGTACCAAAAATGTGCATAAAAAGAAATATGTACAAAAATGAGGAGGGTTAAATAGGGGGGGGGGCGAATTATTTAATTTGGAAAGGGCACGAAAATGCGAGCTTTCTTAAACTTGTGTGTACACACATGTACGCTGCAAAACGTGGGGGTGCACACCGCCCAAGCGCTGCTATCACGGTGTATTAGTGGAGCTAAATAATACATAAAAATGTACATTATATGTATATATATATGTACTCACATATATACATATCTGTCTGTATATAACAAACGCGCGTGCTGAGTCTAGGTCAGCGGCTGCCTGTTGTTGCCGTTGCACTTGTCATCCTTGGACGGATGCTTGTTATGGTGGTCCTTCTTCTTGTCGCTATTTTTCCTCCTCTTCTTGTCTATCATATTTTTTAGCTGATTAAAAAGGCGCAGCACTTCCTTATGATCCAATTTCTGTATTGATTCAATAAGGACGTCATAGGAATAATTAACCCTCCCTTTAATCTTAACAAATGTTTTCAAATAGATGTAGGTGAACATACCAATAAAAATTTGACAATCAAATCTATCGGTAGCTCCACCATGTCCTGGAATGGAATGACCAAAATCTTTAATTTTTAGTGCTCTCTTAAAGCCTGATGCAAAGAAGCCACCAAAGGGTGCCAAAAACGCGGCAAACAGGCTCAAAACTAATCCGTGCAAAACCATGTTGGTGTAATATATCCTATTGATAGACAGTATGGAGGATAACTGACTTGGTAGGGTATAATATTTTGGCTTGAAAATGGCACTATCTTCACAGTCCGTCGTATACAACGTATAAAACGGTACAAACGAAATGTGATTTTGAGGACAAACAAAAAATTTATAGTTTTGTAAAAGGTACGTAGCACCTATGCTATACAAAACGGTTATAACAGATGACCCAACAAAGCCTTCAACTGTCTTCTTTGGGGATAATTCGATCAATTTTGTTTTTCCAAAGAGAACCCCAAATATATAGGCAAACGAGTCATTCACAACAACTGACGATACTGGTACTATAAACCAAATTAACCCCGAGTAAATGTTTGCAATGTGCATTAACAATTGGGTTACGATAAATAGGGAAGATAAGAGTATGATACCTATCTGAGAAAACTGATATTTTAAAGAAAACTTTCTTAGAGATAGTATAAACCATATGAGTCCAAAAAACGCTGATATGAACATAATTATCGAGTGATATTTTAACATATACTTAAAAAGTCCTATTTGATGTTTCAATTTGGGGATAATCCACGGTATACCCCATGTCAATATGGTTAAGAAAAACCAGTACCATCTTATGTAAAAAATTTCTGGCAATTTTTTGTCCTTGTTTTCTACGCTCTTCAAAGATATGATTTCTCTATACACAAAGCTTACCAGTACTAGCACTAGAACAGAACAGTAGAAGTGTCCAGCTGCCACCGTTAGCAAGGAAAAAAATATGAGTATCAATGATGAGATCAATCTTATTTTAAACGTATCTACATTCCCTTCATGGTTTTTCAAATTTAGATTATGGCTGGTGTTATTCTGATTCGACATGAACATTCTGCTTTTACTACCATTATTTGATATTCCCTTGTATCCATAAAATCGAATAAAATTTGTAAATCTGTTGTGTGTACTTTTTACATTAGCATATTCCTTCAGATACTTTATATCTTTGTAACATTTGATGTCCTTACTGCTACTTTTCCTTTTCCTACATTCTACCTTTTGGTTATTTTTGATCAGATTTTGATCTTCCCCATTTTCTCCCTTCCCGTTTATTTCGTCAATGCTTTTCTTTTTCTTGTGTGCATTATTATTCCCATTTCTAAGTTTGTCTATATCATCTGCACATTCGGCATTTGTATCTAGGCTTCTGCTTTTACTTCTGGTCCTGCCTAGAATTTTGTCTTCCTCGTCATAATTGTCATCATTGGTTACGTTGGTTTTTTCTTCCTCTGCATAGTTGTCGCCGTTGTGTGATTCCTTTTTGTCATCCTTTACGTGGTTATTCCCGTTGACTACCCCCTTTTTTATTTGGGGCTCTACATTGCTATCCCCGTTAGTTAATTTGTCTTTCTTCTTCTTCTTCTTCTTCTCCTTATTGACCCCATCACTAATTATCTTTGGGTTGTCTTCCTCGCTGCTACTTCCAAAGGATGAATCTCTTATGGAACCACTGCTTTCCTTAACATGTTCATTTCGTTTTGGCATTGTTTCCTTTAGTTTTTCTCACAAACCATTTTATACCATTAACGCGCCTTTTTGTGTGTATCTGTGAAGTACCGAATTGATGGTGATACTTTTTCCTCTTTTGTTCGTGGGCGGTAGGTGCGAACTGAACTACCTTTTCAATTGGGGCAGCAACAGGGGGATGAAATAGTGTGCCCGTTTGTGTGGCTACGCGTCGACAAGCTATTCTCACGTGTTCACCGACGTGTGCGTGTGTGGATATTCGGCGTATGGATGCGGGGCGTACGGCTGCAGGGCGCATTGACTTCTTTGCGTTCGTACAGGCTGGCAAGCGCAGCTGCAGTTGCATGTTTTAGGTGGTCATACAAACGCACAGGTGAATAAACACGAGAATT
Organism: Plasmodium cynomolgi strain B; assembly: GCF_000321355.1. Lineage (NCBI taxonomy): Eukaryota > Apicomplexa > Aconoidasida > Haemosporida > Plasmodiidae > Plasmodium > Plasmodium cynomolgi. The sequence continues at coordinate 1,734,053 of NC_020406.1, forward strand.
ACACGGTTTGCGTAAGCGTACCTACGTGCACACGCACATACGTGAGGGCGTACATAATGTGAACGTAACATATGCATATGTGAATACATACGTGTGCATTCACGTACATATGAGACTGATGCACTAGGGCATATCTACAAAAATCACTTGGGGAAAATTACGAGCAGTACTTTCTTCTTTTTTTTGTCAAAATTAACAAACCATGCTATTCGTAAGTGAAAATATCTGCAGCTTTCTTTACAACACCGCTTAAAGAACAACGCTGAGGAGGTATCTCTCGAATGGTTATCCTTTTACATGCATGTAGGGGTGGCCCGCTCACTGAAACAAGTTGGTACTAAAAAGGGAAGAACCACACGATAAGAAAAGTGAAAAAGGGAAAACGTCATAAAATGAAAAAGTGAAAAAAAAAAAATAAATAAGTAAATAAAATAAGGTGAGGAAAACGCAAGGGGGCGAAAAGATGGCTGTTCAAACGGCGCTATGCAGAAATATGCATACGCAAGTATATAAACACAGGGGTATACTGAAATATATGTGTCGTTAAATTATGGCATGGAAGGATGCAACTTAGGGGAGTTCACATCACTGATGGATGCGTAACAGCTTTAGGGGATAACAACCTTCTCAAATTTTCTCACAAATGGAGAAAATGTGAAAAAGAAAAAAGGGGTTAAATTAAAAAAGGGAAAAATGACCGTAAGGATTAACGTAAAGAAGAACGCAAAAAAAAAAAGCAAATTGGAACGCAAAATGAATGAAAAAATGATACTCTTAAGCTTGCGGAAAAAATATCATTGGCACTTTTGTATATTCACATACAAGATAGCAGTTCAAACGTACGCTGCGCATAGGAAAGCAAAAAAGTGTGTTTGCCATTGGCCCATGGAATTAACGGAAAAACGCAGGTCAAAAAATTTTTTAAAAATTAAAAAAGGATAGATACCCAAATACTTTTCTTACGCATGTGGCCTATTCACATTCTTGTTCACCGCGCCACGTATACTTATGCGTTGGCACAAGATCGCCTATGTATATACAAGCACATATAAGTGCATTTGCCCACATGTCGTGTAAGCTATATGTGCAACATCTCAGTGTTCTGAAATGGAAGATAAAAAATTTGTTAAACGCCCACTGCAACGTGCGAGAAGTTAAAAAAAAAAAAAAAAAAAAAACAGGTAAAGAAAAGGCACAAAAGGAATGGCCCAAGTGGCATATAAAGAAGAAAGTAGCACCAACACGAGTTGGCCAAAAATTACGCATACGTATACATCTGCTTGTATGCAAATCTGACGTAGTTAACCTTTTTTTGGTGACACATTTGACTTCAAGGGGAGATGGCTCGAACGTTCTGCTGTAGTCTGCGCAGCTATCGCACAGAAGGAATATCTTATCTTTGCAAAAAACGGAATTTAAAAAAATAAGAGGCGCCTCATCCCATTTATTAAGAGGGACGAATGAAAAACTTTGAGGGGAGGGGAAAGGGTTACTGTGGCCCCCACGATTATGTAAGCACACATGTTTACTACGTGGGACCATTTACAGAGCAGATCATCACGTCCGTCGCTCTGTGTAAGGAGCACAGTGGTAGTCATAATTCTGGCTCCTCTGTGGAGCCTTAAAAGTTTTGTACACATTTACGTGCATTTGCAATTTGCCAAGAAGGAATTAACCGTTTCGTTATCATCCTGTGATGAAAAAATTTCATATTTTTTTCTCGCATGGGTCACGTTTGAGCTACACTTGTGCTACAATTGTGCCAGGCTTGCGTGAGGTTGACTGTATATATCATCCACTCAGTCCTCTCTTTTGTTTAAACGTGAGCCACTTTATGTGTAATAATGGGACAACACAGAACGGGTTGGCGCAAAAGCGGCCAGCGCGCGGGTGAATAGCGCCTGTGTCGAAGAAAACATCATTCAGCCGCCAAGTGGAGACGTGTATTTTGTTAAACCACGTAGGACAAATTGTGCATCCCCCGGCGATATTTCCCCATGACCATTTAGCCCATTTCAGTTTCGTATTTATTACATGCGGAAGTACAGCTGCTAACGCTTCTGCATGGGCTAATAATTCCCCTGGAGAATGTATGTGTGGGAATTTGCACACCGAGGTAGATGTATTACATACCCAGCTGTGTGAAACTGAGACGGAGGTGAAAACAGTGGTGCTATGCGCTCCACCCTGTTATCTATCCCATGAAATGAAATTTCAATTTATGTGATTGACTTCGTATTCGAAGAGTTGCAAAAAATGTTGTTGAAGTGACAGCGCCTGCATAGGTATGCATCCTTCAGTGGATCGAAATGCAGCGCAATGCAGCCCTTTGGAGCGTTTAACAACCCCCAGTGGGTTTAGGACCACCGGACAGATAGCAATCACCCCCATTTGGGCACGCACGAAGGGGAATGAGACAGCCCAAATGTTTTTTTTCCCCCGTTCAAACTGTCGCTTCTTTGGTATACGCTCCGCATTAACAGATGTTATCTTTTAGAAAAAAAAAAACTTTTGTCGAGATGTACCATTTTGGAAGTGCTGCTGTTAAGCGTCCCCCTTTTTAATCAAAACGAAGCAGCGTTTTTTTTTTTTTTTTTTTCCCATTTGGTATGCTCAACCATTGTGCCGTTACTTCAAGGTGCAAATGAAAAGTCAGCCATCCTTCCTGACTTCGTCCTATTTGCATACACGGTAGAGAACAAAGGTCACCACAAGTGAGGTTACCCTTTAACCCTGTGTCAGCAGTGGACGACCTTACCTAGTACCACTACATCAGCTGCGTCGCACGCGTGTGCAAATGCAACGTACCCCCTAAAAACGTTACATGCCTAGTTGCGTAAGGAAGCAGATTGCCTATTTCACCATACTTTAACACGAAATGGACTGAAGACAGAACAACGTTTTGTTTACAAAAATGTTTACAAGTTTAATTAATTTTTTTTTTTTTTTTTTTGTATATTTTTTATGGTACGTTTTTAAAATAGCATTTTGCCTTCTGGGTATGTACATTTCATCAGTAGATGCGATAAAAAGGGAAAAAAAAAAAAAAAAGGCTAAAGTGGCGGAAGGAAAAATATTTCGCCTCTGTGTCTTTAGAGGCGTAAAGTACTCCGCTATTGTACATTTACGCACATATGTAGGTGTGTATGTATATGCCCGCACAGGGACAGCGCGCATAATTCAGCTGCATTGGCGCCACTTAAAGTAAATACGTTGTTAAGTGAAAACCCTCCAACCGTGTAACTCCACCCTCGGTTAATTTATACGCTGCATACTTAATACGACCAAAATCAATTTTAAAAAATAAAAAAAATTAGCTGGACTATTCCACAAGCATGTATACACCTGCGCGTTCGAACAGCGCGCACTGCACATATGCACACCTGTATGTACAACGTAACTGCACATCTTTACATGCAATTAAAAATATACTATACATGTGGCAGGATAGTAGAAGCCTATGGGGCGCACGTGCAGAGGGGCACATGTACTGGCAAAACTAATTCTGGGCATTCACAACGTGTTTTAACAAACAACGGTGAATTCGTGTACTCGCAAAATGGGAAATAAATACAACCATATCTACGGCTCCGGCTGCGCTGTGTGCATATATGCATTGACACCCACACAAAACCATAACATGCAAATTTTAAAGTCATTAAGCGCGGCACTAAAATGACGTAGAACGAACTGCATTTTTCACTTTAATTTCGAAACGCGCTTTGATATAAGCTTCCATACATGCCATGCGAAATTTCGCGTGCCTCGCTTCATCTGCGGTACTACACGTACGTGTAAGTGTGCACATGGACACGTGCAAATGCATATAAATGCGCACGTGCACACCTGCACCTACGCGCGCACCTGCACCTACGCGCGCACCTCTCACTCAAGTATACAAGGAGGGCCAAATGTGTGCCTGCAAAATTTAAGCACTCACATGAAGGTCACATACATGCAGGCGTGTATGCGTAGGTACATGTACATACGGAAAAATACACACACACACACACATACATACACAGTAGGCGCGCTACTACAAAAAATTCATGGTTGAAAACAAATGTGAAGCTGTACAAAAAGGGGCGTGCATTATTGTGATATCTTCGCGTTAAGTGGCCTTTTTTTTTTTTTTTTTTCTTTCGAGCTGTCGAATTTCTTTCTTCCTGCCGCGTGTTCTTCTGTTTCTTTTTATGCAACTTCGCTTGTCCGCGTTTTTCACCTTCGTCCGGTATCCGCATTGGCATGTCCCATCCACCTTGGGAACGACTTTCTTCCCGTGTACAAAGCGTACATATAAATGGGCACGCACGCGCGTGTACGCTGTCCAATATGTTCTGTTGTGCACACGCACAGGGTTGCGAACGTACACAATGGTGCCTACTCACATAAAAGTGGGCCAACGCGGCGAGTGCACAAGCAAAAAAAAGGGGGAACTCCCCTCATATAAATATATCCTTCCTAACATCGGGTGATTATCCCAACCACCTGACGAACGATCACGCATGCGGCGTGGCGTTCATGAAATTTCTTCGATTGTCAGCCGTATTCAGCTTGCTCCTCTGGTTGAGCAATGCCTGTACGTACTGCTCCTCGCCTTTCTTTATGGTGACTTTGAGCTTCTTCTTATGCGCCAAAAATCCGTTCATGTATTTAACAGCATTTATTGCGCTATCTACATTGTCATAGGAAACGAAAGCGAACCCTCTGTTTCTGCCAGTATCCTTTTCCGTGGCAATGTGTGCAGAAATGATATTTCCAAAGGGAGAAAAGGCAGCTAATAAATCATTTTGTATCCACTCATTTGGGATGTGGAAAATGAAAATATTTGCCCCCACAGGACCAGACACTTCATTCATATTTAATGGATTAATAAAATCTTGTTCAAGTTTTCTCGGTTTATGCCATTGGGTCTGTCCTGTTATCTCGTTGTGATAGTATGGTCGTCCATCTTCTTTCGAAAAATATTGTTTCCACGGGGAATGGGCAGCGTTATTTGTGTTTCTCTGGTGAGTGGCATTGTTTTGTAAGTTATAATTCATATGTACAGGGTATCTATTAAAAGAATTGACATGCATATTTTTAAATTGTTGGGATTGCAAAAAGGCATTGTTGTTATTGTTATTACTCTGATTATTGTTGTTACTATTGTTGCTATTGTTGTTATTGGTGTTGTTGTTGTTCAGCGGGTTGAGGAGGGCTCTGTTTAATAGCTGCTTTTCCTGTAGCTGATTTTTCGTCTCTGCAAATCGAACTTCAATTGGCTTCTCCGCATTTTCGATGGCTATTTTTCCATTCAAATTTTGTATTGCAAATATTCCCTGTTCCTTGTACGCGTAATTAACAAAAGCACACCTTTTACTAACCCCGTTGCTATTTTTCATGATGTATACTTCTGTCACGTTTCCATATCTATTGAATAGATTTCTTATTTGCTCTTCCGCTATCTCCTTTGGAAGAGAGCCAACAAATAATTTCGCTTCATTTTCATTCGCGTTATGCATATTCACGCCATATTTTTCCAACTCCCCTATGGCAAATTTGACTATCAATGGCCCTAAGGTTTCACATAGTACTTTTTTGCCGTGTAAATCTTGGATGGCCTTTTGTGCATAATATATTGACTCCATTCGGACGAATACATTAGCTCGATTTACGTTTGGTTTCTTGTCTTTTATGAAAACCACATCTTTGATACTTCCGTATTCTTCAAATATCGTTTTTATATCATTTTCTGTTAAACTTTTTGGAATAGAGCTGACAAAGAGTTTTATGGGGATGGATGGTGCCGGATTGTATGGGTTATTCATTTGGTAGTTGCACTGTTGTTGTTGTTGTTGCTGCTGTTGCTGCTGCTCCGCTATCCTTGTGTCTCCGTAGGTGGCTTCATTCTTCTCGGCGCTAAATGCCTGCGTGCTGTTACTCATAGTATTCATGGTGTTCATGCTGTTCATGTTGTTCAAGCTGCTCATGCTGTTCATGCTATTCATGCTGTTCATGCTATTCATGCTGTTCATGCTGTTTCGACTTTGCCGAGTAAGAAGTGGTGCAATGTCGCGCGCGCAAAATGAGAGGTGTGGCTTTTTCTTTCTCCTTTTATGGATACTTGCTCAAACGCGTGTGCGCTTCGTTTTTTTCCCTTTTTGGGGGGCCTTTTGGCTCGAGGGGGTGTACACATAAAGGGGCGTGCACAGAAAGGGGCGTGCACAGAAAGGGGCGTGCACAGAAGGGGGAGTGCACAGAAGGGAGAGTGCACAGAAGGGAGAGTGCACATAAAGGAGAGTGCACATAAAGGAGAGTGCACGTATGTATGTGAGAAAAAGCGGGAATGCCTGGGTACGTGCGGGTGTATTAAGGCGCGCCTCTGCGCATGCGTGATGGCCGTAGTACGTAACGGTGAGCTGGCACGTATCGCTCGGAGGGGAAATTCCCTTGTGCTCTGTTCTTTTTGCACTTTATCTCATTCCCTCTAAGCTTCGTCAAAGTGTAGCACAGTGTGACGTAACCTGCCTCGCAGCGCTATGGAATACGGCCATATATTTTACAGCCATGTGGTTCACTCCTTATGTTTTTCCGCCTGATGCCTCGCTGTCATTTATTTCATCACACTGGGTCACATTACACCATAAAATGGCTATCTACCTTTTTTCGCTTGGCAGGTGGGGAGTTGCTTCCGTTTTTTGCGCAAGGAAATAAAAGCAAAAGCATAAGTTAACTGAGCGTAATGTAAACGTAGGGGTAAAAGTAACGGTGAGGAAAACGCGTTTGCGTGAGTGGGGGCATGGCGCAGTGGTGAAAACAAAATTTGTGCTTAGCTAATGTGCTGCTAAAATTTTATACTTTCTTTAACAATGCGTCGCATGAGCCTTCAAAATCGTGCATAACTTTCTACAAAAAAATCATTTCCCGGGATATCTTTTTTCCTGCGCTCGTTTGCAATGCGTACAGTACAGCAAGGTACCCCTCGTACGCAGGTTTCACAGGAACGGTTACGCATCGCATCGCATCGCATTCGCTTGCGCATTCGCATGTATGTACGTATGTGCGTACGTACGCATGTACATATGCATAATGCGCATATATATGTGCGATGCACGTAAGCTTGCACGCGCGAAATGTGCCTTGCCTTTATTGCGCACTGTCGAAGTTTGAGCACGGTTTGCGGCCAGCACATTTCGGCTGTGCTGCGCCATTGCGCCTATTCCGCATTGTTGCTATTTTGCTTCGCGTCGCTTAGTTTTCCTTCGTTTTCTTTTCTTTTTTTTTTTTTCTTTTTTTTCATTTCTTTTCTTTTACGTTTCTTACGGCCTCCTGCGTGTTTTTTTTCCCTTTTTTGCACCCTTTTAGTCGGTATTCCCCTTTTTTCTTTCTCTTAAGAAATTATCGCGTTTTACGAATAGGGGCTGGGCTTATCTGCTCATACTCTAGCCCTTTCAGCGCAAGTGAAATTTTATTTTCTCCCCCGAAATTTAAAAATTGTTACCTTAAGGTTGCATTTATATGCATACGCGTGGTGTTTCGTGGGTGAGTGTTGATGGCTGCTTCACGCGGCGTTTTTTCCAGAGCGCCGGTTTATATCTCCTGTTTGGGGTGAAAGCACAGCGATGCGCTAGGACATTCTCACGTATGCATGAACATTTGCATGTACCACCCACGTTCGTACTTGCGCATGATCACATCTATCACGGGGGTAAAAGGTCCACGCTGCCGAATTAACTAATAAAAGCGCATGATCATTTTGGAATAATATTTTTTTCGCAACTTTGCAAAAAAAAAATAACCTTTTATTTTATTTTCTTCCCGGAAAGTTTACATATTATCACAACAGTTGCACAGAATGGTACATGGCGAAATGTGTTAGCGCGTTGAAAAATGTTTACACAGGCATGTATAAATTGCTCTTCATCTATAAGGGATATTCAATTTTTTACGTTTGACAATAAATTAAATTGCGAATTTGTGTAAAGATGCTCAAAGAGGGGAAAGCCTAATTGCTTTCTTCTGCCACACAGTTGTGGTGTTTTAATAATTCTTTCGAATTCTTTGTCTACATAAAAATTGGCATTCAAATAGGGCAAGGGATATTCACACATAAGTAAATATTTTCCCTTTTTTTTTTTCTTACTATTTGAAGGAGCGCTTAAAAGGTTCATATAATCAACCCTGTACATAATAGAAAATAAATTGGGTTATAAAATCCACATTTTCCGTCATGCCACACATATGCGAGCAACAGATTGCACATTTGAAACATTTTCAAAAGGGGAAAAAGTTTATTTAACTTTTTAAAATGACTTAACACGATGTAGCAAAAAAAAAAAAAAAAATGAAAAGTGATAACGGATAATTGGCTGAGCTATACACGAGGGGGGTAAAAAAAAGTAAATTTTTATAACTTCCATGTGTGTTATACATAGAAATGCAAATAGTCGAAGAGGAAAAATTGCACGTCTATGTTAGTAACGCATTCGCGTCACTTAAACGCGTTAATTTGAAAGAAAAAATGAGACTTTTTGTTAACACAGAACGGTTTTCTCATTTTGGAAATCTTGAACAGAACTGTGAAGGGGCATGACGTAATTTTTCCCTTATACGGTCGTAAAGCTGAAAGAAATTATATTTTCCATTCCATTCAGTTGTATGTTTAATAAATGCAGTGTTTTTATTTTTATTTATTTGCACATTTTTAGTGACAAATGGGTTTCCGTTGTGGAAGGGTTTCATTACGCCTGGCATCTGCATGTGCATACAAATTGGCTTAACATTTTAGGATTCCATTTTTCGCTACGAATATTCCCTTCAACCGGGAAGTATTAGCATGGTGGTTTAAAAAATGCTTGCTAAATGGGAGCCTCTCCTTAGCGAGTTCCAAGTATAGCTACTTTATTTGAAAAAGTCAAAATGTATGGTATCGTGTGGCCATGACAAGCTCGTCAGACATGAGGTGTGTGTTAATGCAGTTCATTTGTGTATCCTTCGAACCGTTTTATGCCTTCCCCTTAGGTTGTACGTGTCCCCCAAAAAAAGGTAAAACAACGTTTCTGTTAAAACTATTCTTTAGCATTTCTTACAACTAGCCAAAAATGTGATTCAAAATATGTTGCCCATTACGTAATTAAACTTCGTAAAGTGCCCATTTGGGGAAAAAACACGTTGGTAGGGGAAAGTTGTGCAAATAGCTCCCACATTGCATGGTTTTTCTTCGGCACACACATGTATATATATAAGTGCCATTTATCCACACCTCATAAAAGCTCAAATGGGAGTACAATTGCCAAGACGAAGCTGCTGGCGCATTTTAGCGAAGTGATCCCACTATTTAGCTTTGCAAAAGTACCTTCTATATACAGCACACCACTCCATTGTTTATAGGCAATGAAAAAAAACAGAGTAAAAAAGGTGCACCGTTAAATATTACACAGCAGCAATAGTATGTAGCTTGCCACACAGCACTGCCGAGGTCCCCAGTGCTAGCTTTAAATCGTTTTTTTTTTTCCCCTTACAGTATAGTAGGCCCATCCCAATTTGTGCTAAAATGCAACTTTTGAAGATTCATTTGGGTGTTTTTGCGTTCCACGGATTTGTAGTGAAAGCGCTAAAATGGTACAACTCTGTGTGATGCTTTACTATATGTTCACGTTTGAATAAATGTTTATTTAGATATATATTTTTTTTTTTTTTCTCCTTTGTTCAGGAAAAAGTTGAATAAGTAAAGAAAAAAAAAAAAAAAAAAAAAATAAGCTGATAAAGCGTACCAATTTAGCTGTATTTTCTTGGGAGTACTTTTGAGGGAGCATTTTACATACCCACAAAATAGTACCATCTTGGCGAACGCCGGAAGACTATGTAGCCACGCCTATGGAAGCTGAGGGGAAACTTCGCTAAAGTGAGAGAATGTTTGTAGGCAAAAAGTTTGGTGCTCGTAAAAGTATGCAAAGTACTATGTGGTGAAAGGGGAAGCGGCTGTAGAAGGGCTTGACAAGCGTTGCTTCCTTATTCTGATGTGTGTGCAAAAGGGCAAAAAAAAAATATATAAATTTGTTTTTTCTTCCAAAATTACAACGTTGTGCCAGATTTCCGCTGTTGAGATGGTCTTTTCTTTGCCGTAACGTTTGGTCATTCCGTCCAATTTAAATAAACCCATATGGGGCTCTACTTTTTTCTGCCAATTTTTACGAACAAATATAATTTAAATGAAAACTAATCAGAAATGTTTCTTCTTCCTTCTGAACAAAAGGCATTATAACCCCCCAAGCAAGAGGAAATGGAGTAAGCAAAACGATAAATACAAAACGAGGAGGCCCCTGGCGGAGAATTCGAATGTGCACAAAATTAATATTAAGGGGGAATACTGGAAGCAGAAACATGTGAATAAACAATTTGTTGTGGAAAATGGGAACCAAGATATGATAAATGAAAAGACAAGTTTAAATTTTTTTGGCTATCCAAATATATCACTGCATAGCAAATTGGGGGGCAGCTTATATATTGAACAAATGGACGAAATAACTCTATGTGTAATTATGAATAAATGCATAAAAGAAAACATTTTGGAAAGTTTCATTTGGAAGAATCTGCTAAACAGGTGCACAAAAATTGCGCACAAAGTGAATGGAAATGTGTTAAGCTATATATTTAAATACGCCTCGCAGGCAATTTTTTATAACCACTATTTTTTTCTGACCATGCTTGGGAATATCTCTACCAATTTGTACTCCCTAAATATAAAAAATTGTGCAAATATACTCTATGCAATGAATAATAATAACAGTTATTATAATGAAGAGGTATACAAAAAGGTGGTCGAACACAGTTCCCTTCTTATCTTGAACAGAAACGACATCGATGTTAATAGTGTGTTAAGTTTGATCAGCTCCTTTTACACCTTTAATAGGAGTGCCATAAACGGGTACAACTCCGACGACGGAAACTGCTTAAACATTAGGAAAAATGTGAACAACGCGTATTTACTGTTCGATAGCATTGCGAAAACGTTTAATAGGTACGATCTCGATTTGAGTGAAATTGACTCTGTGTGCTCGGCTCTTCTTGTTTATTGCCAGCTAGATAGGGTCAACTTGTTCTTCCAGGAGAGGAACAGAAATGTGATAGACAAATTAGTAAGCTACCTGAACGACAATATTGAAAAGTTAAATATAAAGCACATATCCATTTTATGCTTTGCGGATTGTATTTTTACCAAGGGAAAGTTTTTAAAGTGGAATTATATCTTTGCAAAAATTGAAAAGGAGTGTTACGTGCTGGATAATAACTACCTGAGCATTTTGTTCTACGCACTGAAGGACAAACTGGTGCAGCGGAAGAGGATTTACAAAATTATTTACAACCATATTTTGAATGATGTAAGTAATACTTCATTGGAAAATATATCCCTGGTGACATACCCCTTTTTGAAATATGGTATCTTGGAAGAAGCGCACAGTAGGTGGGGACGCAACGGCAGTAAGAACCTTCCGCAAAAGGGGAACGAGAAGAAGAATGTCTACGACAAAGGGGAAGAAGTAGCCACCTGTGCAGAGAAGGGTGCTCAAAATTTGGAAGTAAATTTAAGCCATTCTTTTCACCTATTTAACGATTTCCTGTACGGCAAGGTGAAATACAATATAACTAACTTTAGCCTATTTCAAGTGTACTTAATTTTTAAAGGGTTGTACGAATCCAAGTTTACAAATGATAAAGTAGAGCAGTTAAAAAAAGAGATCACGAAACGGATATGTAGAGACGTGCATGCCATGCCGGCGTATTTATTAACGTACTGTATGAAAATTGTTACGGACAACATCTTACGGGATAGCGAATTAATAACTTCGTTGAAGAACGTCAGTTTGGTGTACCTGCATATCTATAAGAAGATTTACCTGGGCGACAGGGACTATACGATCAACGAAGGTCCCACGCTGATAGAGGATTACTACAGTAGTGTGCGGGACGATGAAGACCCGTCCAAGAGCGACATAACCTTTCTGTACAATGAGAAAAAAAAGGAAGTGAATTATTTATCTGAAAAGTATGTACTAGATTTGAATTTATTCAATCCCCAATTTAAGTACCTACGTGAAAAGTTTGGAATCGCAAGGGAACAAATTGAAAAGACGCTTACACATTCGCAGAACTTTTTTTTTAATTATTATTTGAAGGAAAAGCAGCTAGCCAATTTTTTTTACTTTTCCATCATCTTAGAGGAGAATGAAGCGCCAGCGTACTTTAACGAAGTTAAGGAAGTTGTGCAGAATCGAATAGCACGCGGAGAGTTGAAGTTCAGCCCAACCAGTATTCTGCAAATATTAAGATCGATGGACCATCTGCACATGGTTCAGAAGGACAATGTCTTTTTTAGCACCATCTTGCGGCAGCTCTGCGATGAGATATACTCTCTGGACCTTTCTACCTTTTTGCAGTTCCTGTCGATATTTCATAAGAACAGAATTTCTCACTACTACTTTTTGAGGAAGGCCCGGTACATAGTCAGCATGAACAGGTAACCAGAAGATGGCGGGCGTGGGCGCATCAACGCGTGTGTATACATGTGTACAATATAAGTGAACACCGTGCAGGACGCTGCCCAACAGCTTGTTGCAATGAACAATGGGCGAAATAATTAATTGATATATTTTTTTTTTACGCAGGTATGAATTTAGTAGGAATTCGCTGTTGAACGTTAGGAGCATGATTTTCGAATTAAGCAAGTTGCTGTAACAAAAAAATAAGAAAATCGAAGTAAGAAATGGGAATAAATCAAAATATAGGGACAAAATGTAGGGGAAAAATGTAGGGGAAAAATATAGGGGAAAAATATAGGGGAAAAATGAGGGAAGCAAAATAAGGGAAGAAAAATGAAATAAAGTGCCACTACCGTTATCATTAATAATTGTGGCAAAGAAATGTACGCACATAGGTACGAATAGATAAACGAAAGCATAAACGAATAAATGCACGAATCGGCGAACGACGAAATTGACGAATGAAATTTTTTGCAGGGGAGATGCATTAACCCGGTGATGACGTGTACTAAATTTTGGAGAATTTTAATATAATACAAAATGGGGGTGGGGTGGGCGAAAACGGTTTAGGCGTTTTTTTTAATTTTTTTTCCCAAATGGGTATGTATATGTATTCCAAAAAGGTGAATTCATAGCACCGCGGCTTTTGTTATTCTTATTATGTACCTCTTTTCCCGCTTGATGTGCACCCTTTTGACAGTAGACGTTGATACGCCTTTTGCGTAAATCTCCGTTGCGTTGCTTCAATTTTCCTTTTTTTTTTTTAAGTAACATTTTGGGACTACTCACAGGTGAAGCGGCTGTTCTGGCGCTATCCACTCAGTGTTCTCACTGCATATTGCCTATTTTGTAACTCCCCACCGGAGTGCTCTTCTTTTTGTTTCCACTTTTTTTTTTTTTAACCACAATTAATCCTTAGCGTAGACGTTTTTCTCGAAACCCTTGAAAACAACCTTAACACTCTCATTGTCAATTTCATATTGTTCCTCTCCGTCCTCATCTTCATATTTGCTGAGGTTAAATACAACAACACTAGAATTTCTCATTTTGTGATTTCTTGCCTTGTGTGGTGGTTTTAAGAAGCTTCTAAAGAAACTTAAAAACCATAAACTGTGACCAAAAATGATAAAGATATTGTTTGGATCACCAAAAATATACGAGAGGGTATCCTGGAATCTACTTTTGTGTGTTTTTTGGGCCATTTTAACTTTCTGTTTAATCAAAGCATCAACATCATCACTGACGTAATTCTTAGTCGTGGGGGTAACATACTTATGGTAGAAATTGAACAAAGTAATTGAATCTGCATTTCTACTAAGTTCCTGTAGTGATTTCAGCACATACACATTTTCGCTAGATGTTTTGAATCGATCCTCCAGAGCAATGAAACAACTTGTAATGGCTCTTCTTAAATCTGAACACAACACAACACTTTTATATTTCGTGTTATTAAGTACATCGATATGTTCTTTTATACTCATACTAAGCATATCTTCTGATTTGTATTGGTCATCAAGCAATTCGGATGCTAAACTACCTCTACTTCCGAATTCATCTATGCCGTCCATGCTTTCATCATCATCGCCTGCGTTAACTGCTTCATTAAGTGAACTGCTAACACTATTTATACTTAGTAAACTACCCAAATCATCACTTTTCATACTGGCGCTACTGGTGGTACGTCGGAGATTATTTTCAATGGCCATACGTCTTAAGTTCGGTGTTTTTTTCTTCGAAATTTCTAGGGCATTGCTTCCGCTACTTCCTTGTTTGGTGTCTACTGTGCTAGAGGTGCTTGGTGTTTCATCTCCTGATGTCGATATTTCATTGGTAGAACCGACGGATGCTCTTGTGCGAGATCTTCCGAGTGCGGTACCTTTATTCGCAGCATTATCAGCTTGTGGAATTTCGTTATCTTCAGGTTCGACAACTTCGGGTTCGGAGACTGTTGGTTGGGTGCCTTTTGCTTCGACAGTTTTTTGTCCCCCTGCTTTGGCTACGTTAACTTTTGCTTGGTCACTTTTTGCTGCGCCAACTTTGGGTTCTTGTACTTTGGGTGCAGTCGCCTGGGTTGTAGTTTCTGCTTTAGTTGTAGACACTTTTGGTGTGGTTACTTTGGGTGTGGTTACTTTGGGTGGAGTCTCCTTGGTTGTAGCATCTGCTTTAGTTGTAGTCACCTTTGCTGTGGTTGCGCTGGGTGGAGTCGTCTTGGTTGTGGTATCTCCTTTAGTTGTAGTCACCTTTGCTGTGGTTGCGCTGGTTGGAGTCGTCTTGGTTGTAGTACCTGCTTTAGTTGTAGGCACCTTTGCTTCACCCGCTTTGGGTGGAGTCGTCTTGGTTGTAGTATCTGTTTTAGTTGTAGTCACTTTTGCTGTGGCTGCGCTGGATGTAGTAGTCACTTTTGCTGTGGCTGCGCTGGATGTAGTAGTCACTTTTGCTGTGGTTGTGCTGGATGGAGTAGTCACTTTTGCTGTGGTTGTGCTGGATGGAGTAGTCACTTTTGCTGGACTCGATTGAGCTGCAGATGCAAGTGAGGCCTTGCTGGGGGTGCCGGCTTTAGCAGGTATCGCTTTGGGGGACGGTTCCGTGACCTTTTTCGCTTTCGCAGGACTTGGTGTTTCCAGCTTAACTGGGATATCTTTCTCTTTGGATTCATCATCATAATCACTTTCATCATCATCATCATCTTCGAATTCCTTTATATCGATGTCTTCATCCTCATCGCCAAAAATATTTTCCTCTTTAAACTCTGTAGATTTCAATTCGCCCGCTATGGTTTTGTGTTTTTTGTCTTTTTTACTTTCATTGTGCTGTTTATCATCTTTTTTCTTTTCGCTTTTGGATTTTTCTTGCGCGTTTTTTTGTTCTTTTTGTTTTTCATTTTTACCTTTTTGTTCCTGGGTTTGTTTCACATTAGCCGGCATTGCCATTTGTCCTACTGGCATGAAGGGACCTCTTGGCCTTTGAGCCAGGTTCATGGTTGATCCTACCATTGGGACCATTGGGACCATTGGCATGAAGGGACGCATACCTGGCGCTAGATTCATGAAAGGAGTCATCGGTTGTGGCATGCCCATTCTTACAACACCTGGCATCATGGCTAGATTCGGCATAGAGCCTGGTACTGGGACTAGATTCGGCATAGAGCCTGGCATTGGGACTAGATTCGGCATAGATCCTGGTATTGGGACTAGATTCGGCATAGAGCCCGGTATTGGAGCTAGATTGGGGGCGGTGTTGTTCAATTTGGTTAGATTTGGGTTTGAATCAGATTTTTTGCCTTTACCTTTGTCGTTGCCGGCGTTTGTTTTGGCTAGATTTGTCATAGAACCGGGCATAGGGACTAGATTTGGCATAGAACCGGGCATAGGGACTAGATTTGGCATAGAACCGGGCATAGGGACTAGATTTGGCATAGAACCGGGAATAGGGACTAGATTTGGCATAGAACCGCGCACTGGGACTAGATTTGGCATGGAACCGGGGATAGGGACTAGATTTGGCATAGAACCTGGTATTGGGGCTAGGTTTGGCATAGAACCGCGCACTGGGATTAGATTCGGCATAGAGCCTGGTATTGGGGCTCTCCATCGTGGGCCAATCATACCAGGCACCATACCTGGCATTCTGGGTCCTTTTCCACCTGCCCAAGCAGCCATATTGGCTTGAGAACCAAATGCTTGTGGCAATTTGGCTGCAGAACCTGACATGCTTGATTTGGAAGAACTAAATGGATCATTCTCGTCATCATCTGATGAGTCTTCATCATCTTCTTCATCGGATGAGACATAATCATCATCTCCTGCAATTTTACGAGCCACGAACTTAGCTCCTTTGTATAGTAAACCATCGAAGTATCCATCACAAATATCTTTAAAGTGTTCTTCTAACTCGGTTAGCTCACCATCTCCATCACAAATTGTTACATAACCCTTATCTTCATCAGTAGTATTATAATAAAAATCATCACAAATACTGACGTAGTTTTTTTCTTCCGGGGTAACAGCGTCAAACTCTCCATCACATAACTTAGCATAGAAGGCCTCCATCTCCTTGGTTGCTTTATCTATGTACTCTAACTGCATCATTTCATTGCCTCCACAAAAATCTTTTTTTTCTGTATCATCTATGCTGTCCTTTAAAAATTTGGATAATTCGACGGATTCTTGTATACCAGTTTTACTCAATGGAGAATCAATTAAACTAGACTTTTTAGTAAATAATTTCGTAAAAGAACATGAGAAAAATGTTAAAAAAATTCTTGATTGTTATCTTTCTGTTAAACACACTGTTCCATATTGATTCACTATGTCTAATAAAATAAACCGTTTTCGTTTGGAGATTTTTTTTTACGCGTTCTCCTCCCAAGGAAGCATAACTTCCAAATTCATCCCCTCCATCTCCTTGTTCTAATCTTTTTCTCTTTTTCTTGTCATTTTTTTCTAGCTGAATGTGTTTGTACTTGTTAAACAGTAGGAGTCTCTTAAAGCAATAAATGATCAACTTAATTTTGATCAGGGAGCCAAGCACAGACAGACCCATTTTGACGGCACGTAAAGGAGTAAAAAAAAAAAAGGGGGGGAGGGGAACGAGGGTTGTCAATTCGGTACTTCTTTCTTTAAATTAACGTTATTTTCTTCAATCTATTCTTTGCTCAGGTGTTTTCACTGCGTAATATTTTCTGTGCTTAATTATTTTTCCTATTATACCTTTTTTTTTGGTTGTTGTTCTTCTGTACTTGCTACATATGCACATGTTCGCATGTGGCATTGAAAGGGAACGGTACCGCTGCACTGGTGCGCTCTGCCGTCTTCGCCACTGCACGGTGTGTAATACTCGCTTGGAACGGGGATGGGGATAGCTTATTCGAATTCAAATGAACTGCACAAATAAATCCATACGTATACGCTTCGTCAAAGTGCTAGCTTCAAAATCATCATATATATACGTGTTTTCTACGCGTTCGTGAGGCTTCGAAATATTCAGGCGCTCCGATGCGTCACTCTGAGGCGTCTCTCCGATGTGCCAAATCCCCAATGGCATATTATTCCCAGCGGAAAAGGAGCCCTTGCCGAGGGAGCAACAATACATACACCACGAGTTTTTTCTCCTGGTACTGTTTGCCCCTTCCGTTCAGAGAAGAAAAACTTGTTGAAAAGAAATTTCGCGCAACGATTCCCACGATTATGCGCCTTTATACGGACAGCGCAGGGGAAGGGCTAAAGTAGCGCAATAAATGATAAATACATATAAGCACGCATACGGGGGTCGGAAAAAGGGTCAGAGGCGTTCCTAGAACCCCTCCGCGCCCCTCTCAGGAATTTGTACTCTGTGTTTTCGCGTAAGCACATGGATATCTCTCCGTATGTACGCCCTTCGACAAATAATGACTCATTCACTCGTGAGAGCAGTTCATGCGCTCTTGAAAGCGAATTGTACGAAAGAAAATTAAAAAAAATGAAACTGCGTGAACATGCAAAGGAGAATAAATGGGAGATGTAAAACTGCTGGAAGATAAGGGAAGTCAATTAATCAGTTAATCAGTTAATCAAAAATTTTGTACTTCAAGATGAGCACTTCAAAATATATAAGTCAAATTGAATTAATCAAAATTGATTAACCTGAACTGATTAACCTGAACTGATTAACCTGAACTGATTAACCTGAACTGATTAACCTGAACTGATTAACCAAAACTGATTAACCTGAACTGATTAACCAAAACTGATTAACCAAAACTTATTAACCAAAACGGATTAACCAAAACAGATTAACCAAAACGGATTAACCAGAACTGATTAACCAGAACTGATTAACACATTTCAGTTATGTTCGATTAAATCCACCCCAAGTTGGTACCCATCAAACTTCGTTTAGTCCAATATTCTTATTTTCTTATCATATAATTGAAAAAATATAAAATCTAAAAAAAAAAAAATTAACATTAACACGAATTCATAACTCATATAAATTCGTATGAAGGATATATATCAAAAAGGAACAAGAAGTTTTTTTTTTTTGCATGTTCACATTAAAATAAAAAAGAGAAAAAAAAAAAAAAAAAAAAAAGATCATTATGAATGAATGCGCGCATATGGTATTAGATATGAGATAGTAAAAAATAGAATCCTGGAAGAAGAAAAAAGAGCAAAAAAAAAAAAAAAAATACAAAATATTAAAGATGAAATGCGAAAATATATATGAGAAAGGGGAAGCAAAAATAAATAAATGCGCATGGCATGATATATATTATTATAAATCAAGAATGCATACGAAAACGTATTTTTTCTAGAGCATACGCAATGGTAGAAAAAATATGCAATAATAAATGAGAAATAAATAATAGGGTTTAGAAAAAGATACAAAAATTTAGAAAAAAAAAAATTCAAAAAAGGTTAGCAAAAAAATACAAATGTTTGGCAAAAAAAAGAAAAACGTTTTCGAAAAAAATAAGCATTTCGATAAAGTAAAAAAAAAGGGGAGTAAAATTATTAAAATGAGATAAAACAAAACAAACGAAGTGGGAAAAGATGAATTTTGCTTTTATTTATGTTAGAGTGGTATCAAAAAGCTGGAAGTAATACTTGCGCCGCGCTTATGCGCATTCGCGCAATTTGCGCAGGACGGCAAAAATTGTCAAGCAAAAAAATTCCGAGAAAAAAGCCGCAATATTCGTGCGCAATGGCTGATGAGAAGAACTAGGCATAAATCTGAATTCGTACAAATTATGCATACGCAGGTATAACGAAAAAAATTGTAAAAAATTACGTCCAGTTGCATGCGCATTGTTTCGCAATGTTTCGCATCGTTTTGCGTCGTTTCGTATCGTATCGCATCAATATGTATTTTTTTTTCTTCGACCCGATTTTCTATCGTTACGCTTGCCTTCGGGCATTATTCTTTACAACCCCTTTTGTCCTCATTAATTTTATCCGCTCACGTGGGTAAAATAACTGCCTTGTTCATGGTTTTTCTTGGTCTTTCCCAACGGCGTTCGTTCGTTCTTTCGATCGCGCAGTTGACTTTTGTTAACTTTTGTCAATTTTTGTCAACTTTTGTCAATTTTTGTCAACTTTTGTCAATTTTTGTCAACTTTTGTCAATTTTTGTCAACATTCGCCAATTTTTGTCAATTTTTGTCAACTTTTGTCAATTTTTCTCAACATTCGCCAATTTTTGTTAACTTTTGTCAACTTCTGGCACAGTCGCTTTGCTGAATAAAATTTCCCTGGGTTGGTCATTACGTTCGACGGCAAGCAGCAAGAGGCGCCGCCGTTTTGTTCAGTCTCTTCCCGGACATTGGTAGCTTAGCTCAAGGGTAAAACATCTTTTTGTTGCTTCTCCCGTTTGACTTGGCAACCGCAGGAGCGCCTAGTCAACCTCGTTGTGCTCCTTCTCGAGAAATCCCTTATAGAGCACGCGTACGCTGTTCTTCTCAATTTCGTAATTGACTTTGTTATCCTGGTAATACTTAATCATATTAAAAACAACGACCCCCGAGTTCTGTATTTTGTGCGTTTTAGCCTTGTGAGGCTGCTTCAGGAAGTAATTGAAAAAAAGGCGGAACCACAGGCTGTGGCCAAATATGATAAATATATTCATGTCATTATTAAAAATGTACGAGAGGGTATCAAAAAATTTGTTACTTACAAAATTTCTTTTAATTCGTATATTTTTTTTGCAAATTTTTTCTACATCTTTGTGCACAAATTTTTCAATATCTGTGCTGATATATTTATTGTCGTGAAAATCGAAAAGCGAAACGCAGTCAGGATTTCTGCTGATTTCTTGTAGTGAATTTAGTACTTGGATTTGTTCGTTATTTTTATTTATCCTGTTGTACAGGGCTATAAAGCAGCTTGATATTGCCCTTCTTAAATCTGAGCACAAAATGGCACTTGGATACTTTACACTGTGGTTAAGGATGTCAATATGATCCTTGAGACTTTGGTTTATGATTTCCCTATGGTTGTACTTTTCGTGGTAATTGTTCCTGTTCACTTGGAGGTCATTTTGATGGTCCTGCTGGTTATTAAGATGATTATTATCCACGTGGGTGTCACTTGGGTGCATCATCGATTCGTGATTAGTAAATGCATCTCCATCTTGGAATGTGCTTCTGTTTGTGTTTGCGTTTGCGTTTGCGTCTGCATCTTGACCACCCCTTCTCTTCCTTAGAATTTGCCCCGTATTATTTCCTGTCCTTCCATCTCCTGCATGTACATAATCGACGACAAGGCCCTCTTCTCCAATGTTCTTATTTTCATAGTTCGCACTGCCGTTATTGTTCTGGTTTGGAGAGGCATTGTCATTAGAGTCCTCCTCCTTCCCATCATCACCATTTGTGTTGTCCCCCATTTGCTCATTCATGTCTGCCATTTCGATGTCTTCATTTTCGTCAACCTGCGTCTGCTCGTCCTCCCTATCCAATGGGCTTATCGGAACTACGCAAAGTTTATCTCCATTTTTCGTTGCACTTTTTTCTTGCTGCAAAAAGTTTGATAATTCAATGGACTGAATAATTCCTGTGTTACTGAGAGGGGAATCTACAATCACCGTTTTTTTACTAAAGAAGAAGAAAATTTCGTGGAAGAGGACTAGGAACAAATTTAAAAGCGTTTTTGTTGTGAGTCTTCTGTTAAAAACGTTATTCCACACGGATTCGCTATGCCTTATGAAGTAAATTGTCTTCACTTGAACATTTTGCCTTTTGTTGTAATCTCCTTCGTTGTCCGCATCGACATAATGGTTGTCCGCATCGACGTAATGGTTGTCCGCACCTACAATTTGCTCATCTTGGCTGCCTGTTGGGATGTATCTGTTTTTGCTAAAAAAGAGAAATCTTGCCACGCAGTGAAGGATCAGATTCACTTTTATTAAGAAATTATTTATCGACGTTACGATTATGTCCCTCAAAATTTGAACGTGCAAAAAAAACTCCACAAGATTCTTGTTGTTATTTACACCTTTTCTGTGCTTCAATTTTCGCGAGTTAAATGTATGAATGTATTCATACACAATGTTTGTGATAAAAAGTGTCAGCAGGAAGAAAGCGGCGATAAAGAGACTCTTCATTTCGACGTTTGCGGCTTTTTATATGTGGGTTTTATTCGATGAATCATTGGGCGGGTGCGCGCAGTGGGTACGTACATATGGATATGCACACAGGGATATGCACACAGGGATATGCACATAGGGATATGCACATATGGGTACGAACATACGGGTATGTTTGTCCCTCCTCCTGGGCGTCCCCAAATGGTTGCGTGAGCTGGGAATCACAGTAACATTTACTACATGTGCGCTGGGGGCATGTCGTGGTTACACATGAAGGCAAGAATTTGCAAAAATAAGCATTGATGCGGTATATATAACATTCTGCACACTTGGCGCGATCAGTTTTCACAGCGCAATTGCATCGCGAAGGGGTACATGTTACATGCCCTTTCCTCTGGGTGTTTTCTCCTTCTTTTTTTTTTAATTTTTTTCACTGTTTGCTTATCGGCATGGAAGTATTTTTACTATTCTCTTCTATCATGTTGAGATTTTAATTTTTTTTCAAAACAAACGTATCGAAGGGGTGTAAACTGTTATATGTAAATATATACAAGTACAGGTCGCATTTCAAATTGGCAATACAATGCAAAACAAACACTTAAACGATGCGCAGAATAATTAAGGTAACATTTTACGTGACAAGGATAAAAAATTGGGAAGAAAATTCAACAAGGATTAGTAGAAATAAAAAAAAAAGAAAAAAAAGAAAGAAAAACCCTGAAGTTATTGCGAGAGAAGGAGCAACAAAAATGGTAGAATTTTTAGCGCAGCAGGAAGAGTAGAAAGTTCGACCATATTTAAAAAATAAATATTTGCCCAAGCACTAAGCCCAAGTGGAAGAAAAAATGGAAGTGCCCCCGCACCGGCAGTGGGAGAAGAAAATCCCCGTGAAAAATTATCCCTACACATGTGAGAAAAAATGCGAACAGTATTACAATACAAGCGTTTTACATATTTGTATAAGCGTAGGAAAAAAAAAATGGCGGTAAAATGCCTTTGAAAAGTCCGAGAAAAAAATTCTTTTTTTTTTTTTATTTCTCTCGCGAAGTCAGCTTGAACGAGCGTAACCACAAATTGTCAATACCATTGACGCTGCCATTGACATTGCTGTCGCGATTTAGCTGTCATTCGCAGAAGCAGTCCCTTAAGGAGAAGTAAAATACGTAAAACAAAGATAGCCTGTGCGTAGTGGATAGCACACAGGTGTTCGCTGTATGAATGTAATTCCTTTGATAAGTCCCCCCATGGAGAGGGCGCTGCCTTCCTGCGCGTTACTCACCACCAACACCGGAGTTCATTTAGTGGCAGGAGTTTGCAAAACAAAAGAGGGATAAACTTTGTTGCATTTTAATTTAAGAGAAAAAAAAATTGTTCAGTTTGTTTTCCTTCGAAAAAAACGAAATAAAGTTGCTATAACCAATTTTTGACAATACCGCTAGTGCGTTTAGCACTGCCATTATTTGAAATATTCCAAATAAAAAAAAAAAAAAAACATCATTCAGTGCATATGCCAACGTACCTTTTTGTGAGATCACTGCGAGAACGTGTTTCAGACGTGTACGAAATACACATGACGCGTCCAAGACGTAAAAAAGAACAGAAAAAGAAAAAATGAAATAAAAAATAGAGTTCAATTTGGAATAGGACACAAATAGGGACGCACCGAAAAATTGAAAAAACAAACAAAATGTGATAATGATAAATTTTGCACATTTTCATTATCACGTTGAACTTAAAAAAAAGGTGGTGGTGGTTCTTCCTTTTCGCACAGTTGCCGTTAATTCGGGTTTTTTTTTTACAATTTTAAGGCTATTTAAAGGTTATTTTTCTACTTTTTTCGCCTTTTTTTTTTTCCCCTTTCTTTTTGCCTTTTTTTCCCATTTCATCGTTGCACATTGCGCCTCATGCAACACGTGTTTCTTATTTTGTAGTGGCCCAGGCTTTTGGCGTTTTTTCATCGTTCGCGTTTTACACATTCGCGCGGCGCGATTTTGTTTTATTTTTTCATTTTATTACATTTTTTACGTCACTACGTTTTTTTTACCTTTTTTCTTACCTGTTGGCGCTTTCAAGGGTCGCCGTCCGGTTAAGTCTTCCCCGTTGCGGTGCATTTCCACCTCCTGATGTTGGGAGCGCACATGGATGGTGAAAGCATGTGCTTATTTCCCCACTGAGCAGCTTTACGCGTCAGTTTTATCCGTCCCCCTTTGTTGTCTCTCTTCCCTTCTCTAACTCCTACTGGTGTTCATTCTGGGCAAAAAAACAACCGCCTTTGTGTGTGCGTTTGGGAAAGCACGACTGAGAAAGTGGAAAAATAATCATGTAAATAATTGTATGCACACGGATGGTAACACGCAAGTGCACACTTTTATGTTTTGCCGAGTCAAACATTACACGGGGGCTCATTTGTTGACACTAAAAAAAAAAAAAACGGTATTTTTTCTTTTGAGTTTTTTTTTTTTTTCCCGACTTATTCTTCCCATTCTACTCAACAGTTGGGGGACTAACAGTCCATTTGATTTTTCTCATTGAGCACTCTTGATACGCTGGTGAAGGTGTTGGGCCCGCTTCACCTCTCCTTTGATTCTCTCATTTGGTGATAATAATCCACCGTGTAGTCATAAATTTGGTCTATGGTAAAAGAATTCGTGAGCTGCGCATTTTTCCTGTTCCCGTAATTTTCATTTGTTGCTTCGCTTGCACTGAGATAGCTACTGGGTTCTCTCCATTCGTTCCGACTTTGTGCTACTCCGTTTTGATCATCACTTGTGTTATCCATGCTAATCGTCTCATGCACATTTTCCGAGCCCTTCATTTCGTCTTTAAAAAAAAAAAATGTCTCAACATATCTACGTTATTTCCTCCTTTGTCCACCTTCTGCTGGTCACCATCTCGAAGGAAAGCGGACTTCTCACTGAAGCAAAAATCGTCAGCTACTTTATCCTCACCGGTGTTGCCATACAAATGGGGTACTCTATTTTGCCCGTTATGTTTGCTTTGCCCATTTTCGCCTTCTTGGTGAACCAATTTATGAAACATCGACGCGAAGTCTTTGGATTCATTTGCAGTGTTCATATTTCCGGTGGGGTAATTTTCCCTTCTCCTATCGTTTTGGCTAGCTTGCCATTTCCAGTGGTGTTTTGTATTGTAATTACCATACGCGTCGCCACTGCATCCACCAAGTTCCGTTTCTTGCCTTTCCTCTACAAACATAAATTTGTGCGTTTTATACGTTGATTGTGCGCCATTCTGTAACGTGTCCCCCTTCTCTGTGTAAGAAACTAATTCGATGGCTTTATCCGACTCATTGGCTACTTCCATAGGGGCCATCCTTTTATCCTTTTCTTTTGCTTGTTCGCTGGCATCTGTTTTCATGTCACGATTGTTTAGGCCATCCTCTTCATTTTTCCGTTTTTGATTCCTTTTAAATAAATCCAATTGCATCAATTTTTTTTTCAAATACATTAGCTTCTGGTCGCTGAAGGGGCGGTACTCCTCCTCTGCGTTTGGTCTCTTGTCAGCAGGTTCCTCCGCTTCGGCCGCGTCTACCACGTTTGTCACGTCTGAGGCTTCGGCAACGTCCGCCACTTCGATCACGTCTGCCACTTCGATCACATCTGCCACTTCGATCGCATCTTCCGCTTGTATCACATCTGCCGCTTGTATCACTTCTTCCACTTCGATCACTTCTGGCGCTTCGACTACACCCACTTTACCACTTTCATGGCCGAACTGCGCCGACGGTCTCTCGTCATGCATAAAACCGTCTCCCTTTTCACAGCTTACAGTTTTACCTCCGGATAGATGTTCATGACTACGTAGACCTGTGTGCTCATCTGTTTCAACGCCAGGTCGGCTACGCACACCATCTGCGTTGATCTCCAACTGAGGCTTCACCTTGTCCGTGCCATCAGCACACTTATCAGTTTCCCACTTGACATTACGACTAAAGAGGTTAATTAATTTCTTCTTCCGTTTAAGGTGATTATAATTTGGTTCATTATCATTTCTCGTTTTCTTCCTTTTTGAGATTCTGCTTCTACAGCTATCACTTGAGTTGTACCCTTTGCTTCCGCCTCGGATTGTTTTCCCCCGATGGATTCCATACTTTGTAACACTAGCGTCGGAAACACAGGAGTCTCCTTCGATTGGATATTCTCCCACGTTAATAGCACCTCCATTGTGGTGTTTACTGAAGCGGCTATAATAGTCCGCGTCCTCATTTGCGTCACTACCCTCATCTGCACTGCTGAAATTAATTTGTGGGTGAAGCTCGTGATAGGTATTCTTACAAAAGGGGTTATCCCTGTAGAGGTGATGATCTTCCTTCTTAACGATGCCTTTTTTTTTGTGCATTTTTTTTTCATGCTGCGGAAGAGACAGGTCTTCTTCCACATCGAGTGATCCTTTGGATTTCCTCTGATATCTCCATTCCTCATCATTTGGAATTATCCACTTTGAGTCCATCGTTGGAAGTCCTCCTCTTTGCCTATGCAGCAGGACACCAATGTGCCGACCAATTTGATTACTGGTGTTGTTAATTTGGCTATTCATTTGGTTAAACATTTTGTTGCTTTTCTGCTGATACATGTGACTGTTCACCTGGTCATGTAAATTACTTACTTGCGTCTTTATGTTGCTTATTTGTCTTTGTATGTGACTGTATAGGGACGAATCGAGATAGTCCAGAGTCCTCTCGGAGGATAAATTCTTCACTATCTGATCGTTTATATTTTTTACGTAGGAATCTATCTGTTTGTACATTTTGTTAATTTTTTTTATAAATAAAATGTCGATTTGACTGTTGACAATGTTTATGTCGTCGTTTAGATTACTGACGTAACTATCGCTAAGTTTGTTTTTCAAAATGTTAATTTTTTTATTCAACACGTTTATTTTTCCGTTTTTCTTGTTATTGATTATGTTCATTTTGTCCTTTACATTGTTCATTTCCACATTGAGATGGTGCATTTCTTTTTGTATACTGTGGAATTCGTCGCGCCGATGGACACTCATCACATGTTTTCTCGGTGAGTCTTTGTACGGGCTGTATTCCCCTTGGCTATCCTCGCTCCAGCTGTTCTCGTAAGGGCCTTCTTCATGCCAGCCTTTTTGGAGCGATCCCTTTTGGAGCGATCCTTTTTGGAGAGATCCTTTTTGGAGAGATCCTCCTTCGCACACTCCCCTTTCGCGCGACCCCCCCTCGCGGTATGATTTGTACACCCCCTCTCTCCCTTTTTTACGCTTTTCCACGACTCTTTCTCTTTGAAAGCTTGCCCCCTTTTTTACTTCCCTCGTTTGGTTCTTCAAACGCGGCATGAAGTTTCCCCTTTCGGGTTGGCTTTCCCATTTGGGGGCACCCACTTCGGACTCAGAATAAATTTCATCATCTGTTTCGCTGCTGATGTCACTACATTTTTCCGTGTAGATAAAAAACTCACCATTCGGTTTGGTGGAGGTTTCCTCTGCGGGTTGCATCTCATTTGGAGTTCCCTTCTTCTCATCGTCAAGGTTTGCGCGGTCCTCCGATTGGATCGCAAGCTCACTTTGGTCTTTTTTGTACAGAGGTTCCTCATCCTCTCTATATTGATCCTCATGGCGGTACCCACCTTGACCTGGTAGAATCCCCACGTCGTCTGCTACATAACCGAAATTTTCTCCTACATGGTTGCACGTGACAGAAGCAGTTGCCTCGGCGTGCACATCTGCACCAGGAAGAATATCTTCCGTTGTATGCCCATCTGTATGCAGGAATGATGATCCCTCCAAAGGATGGGTATCCACTGTGGCATCATCCGTTCCCTTTTTGTGCTCCTCTTCTTTTAGCCCCTTGCTGCTGATAATGTTTATTTCATTTTTAAGCTTATCAAAAATGAAGACATCTCTGGGGTCATTTTCGTTAGCACTTGGAAATTCACTCTCACTAGTATTCTGTTTTATCCTTTCCTGATTTTTTAATGCATTTGTTATTTTATCCTTTAAATACTGATACCGTTTGTTTTTATTCGTTTCGTTTTTTTTCTCTTTCGTCGCTGTGTTTATTGACACCTTTTCCACTCCCTTGCCTGTGTAGATGTACATGTCCGTCACTTCGCCTTGCTTACCCTCATTTTCGTTCGCCGCTTCGTCAAACAGTTGTCCCTTCCCTAACAGGGTCAGGTATTCCACTCGGCTGCAGGGAGGAGGAGGGGTGCACGGGAGCAATGGGCGAATGGGGAGTAAAAACAGTTCGATTTCTTGTTCGGCGTAGTGCAGGCGGAGGGAAGCACCCAGACAACGCCTTTTTTTTTTTTTTTCGCGTTGAATTTTCAAAAAGGGGCATGCACTACGTCTGCTATCCGCAACGTCTAACTACGTTTCGCATGTATAAGCATGCACAACGAAGCGCACCTTTTTTTCTTATTCCCAGGGGCGTTGGACTTGTTCTGAAAATTTTTTAAACACGGAGAAATGGGTTATAGTATGAATGCGAAGGTTGCAAAGCGAGGAATCAAAAGAAACATAGAAATGGGAAATCAGTTCGAAGAAAAAGGGAACGACGCATACGTTGTATATGCTCCAAGTATTGTTCTTGTAAACTACTGTGTTATCATTTTTCATTATTGGTGCCTTTTGAAGGATGGATGGGTGAAGATTGTGTGTGTATATTTTTTAAAAATGCGTTAATGGAAGAATACTTTTCGGGGGGAGGGAATATGTACGCGTCTCTCCATTTCAAATGTCTATATCTGCAATGGGGAGAAGTGTGTTACTGCTTTCGAGTCGGGTGTGCATGCGAATGGAAGGGGGGGGGGAGCCCAATGGGCGTCCGTGTAAGGGAATGCACACACAAATACAGGTAAGTACGAACGTACATATATATATTTATTACGCACAGCGTTAGGTGAACGCTTCAGGGAACCCCCCTTTTAAGCGTGTACGCACGTGCGTTTATACGTATTGGATTGCACACCTTCTTTTTTCATGTCGACGTGGGACGCATTTATGCGGTTGTTGCGAATCTGCAAAATAGGAAGGATAACGGAAGGCATATTATCTCTATCATATGGTGAACAATGCAGCTGAGCAACAGACGAATATTTCTTTGCAAAGGACGCTGTGTTGTTTTAACAGAAAGGAGAGGTGGCCCCCCTTTCGTTTTTCAAAAGGTGCGCAGGGATGTATTCAGGGAGATACATTCAAGGCAGAAAAGCTCAGTCAGTATGTTTACAAAATGTGGAATGGAAGAAAGGGGTAAGAAAAAGGGAATGAACATGATCGTCCACACATTCGTACGCTTTCACGCTTAGGTAAAACGGACATGGTTAATTTGAAAATCTGATGGCGGTAGCTGAACCTTTGGGGAATAAATATTCACGCGGATAGCTGTTGGCTCATTCTTAAAAAAAGAGAAAGGCATCTCGCGTTGGTGATTTATTTGTACTAAATAGCTCTCATCACCGTTTCTAAAAAATTATACCCTTTTCTGATTTCCCCCCTCATGGAGGAGATTGGTCACACATGTGCACACACGCAATAAGGGGATGACCTTTTTGCGGGCCCTGCTTCGTTCCCCGATGGTACCCTCGCATAAGAATATGTAAATATATATATAACTATAAATGTATAAATACGTATGTATACTGGGAAAAACCAACACGCGCCTGTATGTATGTAGTTAAACAAATCGCAGACTGCTCAGTTTTGCTACGCCATTTTCTTTCATTGTTGTTTTTATCTTTGCGTAGTTAGTAGGCATCGATTGGGGAATCCATGCGTCTCCTCCAACTTGATGGCACAGTTTGACACTCCTTGGACTGACTCAACTTTTTTTTTTTTTTTTCAACGAAGTGTACAAATTGGGGTATCACAAATTGAAGGGGACTTTTGAAACATTTCGTTTCATACACGTAAAATGAAAATTTCCTTTTTTTTTCCAAAAGAATCGCGGTAAGTTGTCAACTGGTATTTTTTTTTTTTTTATTAAATTGCTAAGCTGTTAAACTGCAAACCGCTTGGTGAGCACCCTTTTCGCTGTTCGCCTGACCTGGGATAACGTAGTTGCATTCCCGCGCTCGGACGTATAATTTTGGCCCGGCCCACAGCATATATGCAACCGTTTGAGAAAAGATTAACCAAAGAGGGGTAAAATAGGAAAAAATAAATTAACGAATAAATGAATATGTGAAAAACTCCGCTTGAGCGACTTCAAATTGCAATTTCCCCGCTTGAATTCCGCCTCATTCGTTGCCTTGCGCGTGGCTAAAGGCATACCGATACAAAGCTGGTGGTCATGTTGTTTAACTTTACGTCTACGCATACGTCCCCTTCTTTGTGGAAAAATTCTGTATCCACTTTTCGTCACAGTGACCAACCCGCTTTAAAGGCGAACATGGGGCGTTGCCACGCGGTGAAGTGCTCCACATGTCGCAGTTGCAGATAGGTTGTTAGTTATGCAGACCGTTTGAGGCATCGTTCACCGCTTACTCCTCCCATGGGTTCTTCCAAAAGGGCGCGAGCAACTCGCTCACGAACCCATGACACGTCATCAAAACTGCGATTATGGGATTGTGCGATCGTAAGATCGTGTCATCGTACAGTTGCGGACAAAGAATTTATAAATTGCTTCTCAAAGACGGCACTCTTTTTTGAACCATAAGGAAGACCCACTTCCGGTTAAGCAAGCTCCGATCCAAAGGAGAGGACTCCCCCACCTGTTTGTTGGCCCAGAGAGGCTAAAAAGTGGGACAATGTTGTGCCCAAGTTGGCATTGCGTTCCATGTGTTTACTAAGAAACGCGAATTGCGAGTGGTGAAATGCTAAAAGAATAATATGTAACCTGAAGTAAAAACAAGAAAGTGGAAAAAGGGTAGTGGCATGCGTCTTTACCCTTTTTGAGAGCCAATCGAGATAAATGGGAAGGCCTTTCAATTTTGCAGCGACGTTTGACACTTAGTTGGCCTCCAGAAATGCGCGCATGAGTGTATATATACATATGCACATAGAAGTATACTTGGGGGCGAATATAACATGTGGTAGCACAGCATTTGTGCTCTCTGCCACCCGCATGTCTTATGATACAGCACGTACAATCAACGTTACGTATGCGTTTATTCGCATTTGCGCCCTCCTATTGCTACAACTATGTGTGTACTGGTGTGTGCCGTTTGACCTTATGGCACTGCCAACCTCCCTTTATGTCTCCGACACTTTTGCCAGTTCAGTGGATCAACAGGTTGAGGAGACTAGCCAATTCTGTCGCCTTTTTTGTCCCACAGTCGGTAGGTTAATACACGAAAGTTAAAAAAAAATTGTCCTTTTTCCAAATTGCTAAAATGCACACGTTTTAACAGTAACCGTCAATGTGTGTTACCCTTTTTTCGTTTTTATGATGACCTATTTTGATGCCATTTTCTGCTCCACCTGTCCTTTTAATTTTGCAAAAGAGTGGAGGGCGGGGGAGGGGGGTATACCTGTCTACATGTATTTACCGTGACGTAAAAAAAAGGAAACAAGAGGAAAGAAAAAGCGCATGTGTAGAAATATTCTTGTCAAATCGTTCCATTGGGGCCGAAACATATGTGTAGAAGCAGAGGTGTGCAATTTCGTAACTTATTGCAAAATGTTATCCGTTGCGAACTGAAAAAAAATTCGATTCATTCGTCGTTGCCGCAGCGTGTGCGTTTGGTTGAAAATTTTTCTCTTTCCTGTGTTTTGTATTTTTTCGAATTTTTATACATTTATTATTTTACTTTATATCTGCTTATGTCTGTTTATGTCTGTTTATATCTGTTTATATCTGTTTATATTTGTTTATATGTTGTTTTTTTTTTTTTTTTTTTCCAATTCTTCACATTTCACACACGAAGTGAGCAACGCGGATAACAACACTGGTGGGTAATTCTCAATGATTCGTTCACCTTTTGTAACGGCGTTTGGGCGAATTTCTGCCTCTTTAGGAAACCACCGTTGTGCAATTCGGCGTTCCCCATTTTGCGAAAATGCATCTGTGATTTTTAATGCACTATTTTTGTTGGCGTACGCGGCGTGTGTGTACGTATGCGGAGCACTCGTGTGATTCCCCCCATTTTAAACATTTCCCCCCAGCCCCTCGGCATGTAGAATATTGTGGCCTGCCTCCAGAGTGGCATTTTTTAAAAGAAAAATTAAAAATCGTCGTTCCGCGTGTTTGTGTATATTTGACGGCGACGTAGTACGTGGTCGGATTTAAGTTCGTGGCGCGGGGTAGGTTGACAGCACGGTCAACTTCTCAGTCGGTGACTTTGTCCTTTTACCATCGCCATTGACATTCGCCATTTGCCATTCGCCATTTCCTAATAACTGTGTGAGAAATTTTCCAAATGCGCAATTTTTCCATTCGGTAAATGGAGCTTCCCTCGTCCGCGGGAATGTGAAGAATTTTTTAAAAATTTACTCGTGGCGAATGGCCAGTGGCCAAAACGTTTCCGCACATGTATACATACGCGTACACACGTTTGTATTTTTATTTGCCTTAGTATGTGTGTACGTTTTTTTCTTTTTTCCCGCCATGGTACGAGGATTATGCCTTTTTTTCCTTCCAGCTGTTTTGTTTACCATAAAGCATGCAAACGTGTGACTGTCTTTTGTTTCGATATATGAAGTAAAAAAAAAAAAAAAAAAAAACATAGCAAAAGGGGAAGAAAAATTTTTGCATATTGTTTCAACGTTTTAGAAGTTTTAGTATATTTTTCATCACCCCTTTTTTTTTCCTTTGCATTTTTTCTATTGTTAGTACGAATTAATTGCAAGGACATGGAAAAAAAAAATCGCAAAGAAAGGAAAAGAAATAAAAAAGGAACAGGAATTATATTTACACAACATAAATTTTTGATTTTTAGCAGTTTTGGCACTCCTACTGCTGAAATATAACAGGATTTCTTCACTTTGCGTTTTTGCGCGTTTATCGGCGTTTATTTGTGCGTACGTTGCGCCCCCATTGCATTTATTTTGCGCCATTTCCCGTTTCCATAGCTCCCACAGGGCCATACTGCGCTCATTTAACCTTTTCACATGTCACACGGTAACTACGTATATGTTCGATTGCTTTGTGCCTATTTTATTTTCCACTTTCGCATAATTTTAGCCTTTTTTTGCACTCCATGTTTGCCTTTTTTTTTTTTTTGCCCTCATTTTATGCCCCAACTACATGCCTTTTTTTTACCCTTATTTTATGCCCCAATATTTTGCCCCTTTACCTTAATATTTAAAAAAAAATTGGAAAATTGACACGATTTTTTTTTCCCATTCTGTAACTCCAGTTTGCTTTTCACCGCATAAGCATAACGCATAAGGTGGGGGAAAAAAAAAAGAAAGAAAAAAAGAAAAAAAAAAAAAAAAAAGAAAAGAAAAAA
>NC_020406.1:1767171-1815498 GCF_000321355.1 Plasmodium cynomolgi strain B
CACTCGGAGAGGGTCTTTTTGATGTACCCTATAATAATTGAGGGGGGGGCAATATTCAGTAGGGAGCTTTGAATAGGTTTTTCCTGCACAGAATTCCCCCCCCCGTGGCGTGATGAGTATGCTTCTACCGTCGCGCCGTTTTCGCTTTTGCGGCGAACCTCACCATTTTGCCTAGCGGCACATTGCAACGCATGAAAACGCGCCACTTCCACCGCTTCCCTCCCCCTTTTTTCCCTAAATTGAAGAATACCAAGGCCTATTGAACAGCAAAGATAGAGAAGATGAAACCAACGGGGCACACATCGCCGAGAAGGTGGAAAAGGGAGGAGAAACCATTGAAAATACTTTGATGAAATTAAATGTGAGGTACCAAACGTTATTCTTTTCCTCGGGAGTAATGACTGTTTTTTGTGGCACAATATCATTACTGGAATCGTTAAGATATTTTTACTTCACCAATTTTGTGGTCTCCACCTTTTTAATGTAAGTAACCCTTGGCGAGTGGCACTGGGTGTGTGGCATTGGAAGAGATCGAATCGTATCCTTTTTGAGAGTGCACGGATTTGAGGGCCCCTTTGGGGAAAAGGCTTCATGTCTACAACCAGCTCGCAATGTGCTTCTCCCTATACCTCCCATTTGCATTTCTCCCTTTTACAGAACCATGGGGCTTATCATGATGATTTTGGACATCCCGGGAACGCCAAGATGGGCCGCAAAGCATAGGATTATGATAAGGAAGTACATAAAATTTTTAACGAGGTTGACGGGGAAGGCAGTTTGGTTCTTCTTTTTAGGTAAGAAAGCGGCGAAAGAGGGGAAAGCGGCGAAATAGGCGAAAGAGGCGAAAGCGGCATAGTCACATGCTTCTTAAGGGGAGATAGTGCCCCCGACATGCCTCTACCACCGTTGCGTATTCTCTGCTTCCACAGCTTATTCGCATTTCCTAAACCCTCGATATGAACACTACAAACGAGTTCGCTCATTGGGCACGAATGCCCCTCCCCCCCTTGCAGGATCGATGTCGTGTTTGAACCTATGGCCGCACTCGAAAAAAGTTACCTTCTTTAGATCGTTCTGGGTCGTCCTATTCAGTAGCTTTATCCTGGGAGTTGCCGTAGTTGGCTTTTTAATCGCATTAAGAAAATCATTAAGATTGGAAAAATTAAAAAAGACGATCAAGCTGGTATCGAAAGGAGCCTACATTGATTGTTACAGAAAATATAGTGTAGCAGATCCAGACCACGGAATGCAATTTGAAGAATTCAATAGGATGTGTTCAGATCACACAAATGGATATATATATTTTGACTTCTTGGATTTATTTATCATTTTCAATGCCCTAGATGAGCACCAGAAATGTTCCATAAATGAAAGAGAATTTTTGGAGTGGATAAATGGTCCCGTGACTTACTTGTGAGGAAACGTAACTGTAACGGATGAGTTCGTTCCCTGCGTGTGTTTATCTGGGCGGAACATAATGACGACGATGTCCCTTCCCCTCCCACCCTCATTATATGCGTGTGTTTCCCTCGGCATACATAATGCTCATACGCACACTTCAGCAAGTTGGCAACACAGCCAACACAGTCAACGCACACACCGGCTGCGAACAAAGAAATGCATACAGTTAAGAAAAGCGCGAACACCCCGCCATACGCGTATGAGAGGAAACCCGATTAAATTCGTAAAAAATATTTTTTTGTATGCTGTTAAGTTTTTGTTTATCATTGTGAAATAATTTTTTATGAATTTCAATTTTTTTTTTTTTTTTTTTCTTTGCGCATTTTTATTCACCTGTTAACATAAAAACGAAAAAGAAAAGTTGTCAAAAGTTATATGTTTTTCTTTTTAAGCTCTCAGCTAAGTGGTTTCCTTGTGGATTTACACTTGAAAGGCAATCCATTGTTTCCTTCCCGCGTGTGATCGTTTAAATCATTTTATTTGGGGCATTCCACGCATTGCGACTTCGTAGTGGAGGTGAAAATATGGGACTCCCCACGCTCCACGAAAGTGCATGCGGTGAAACGAAGTGATGTCGATACACGCAGACAGGTGAACAGAATCGCACTTTTCGTTTTTGAGGCCCTTTCCCATGATCTGTAAAATCAACATGGGTGTCCCCTTTGGCAGTAATAATCCGGTTTACCACGGAATGATAATTTTTTTTTTTTACTTGCATGGAGTTGCCTCGAGGAGCAGCGGAACGGGCAATAAGTTTAAATGGGAAAAAAAAAAATAAATAAAATAATTAAGTAGCACACATGTGCATTCATACATGCGTATATAGATGGGTAATCAAAACATCAAACGGTTTGCCTCCTTCAAATGAGTTAACCTCCATTGTGTGCGTAACAAATTTCACCCACGTGCAGTGCCAACGAGAGGTAGGAGAGCTTCTCCTCGAAAACTGTTTTTTCATCCTACATGTTAGAGTTTTGGGGGGCGCTTTCCATGCGTATATAAAAAAAAAAAACGGCTCTTGATTGGTTACACACAAGAAGGTTGACCAAGCGGGGGGGGTAGGCATTCTTCAGGGGTACCAAATGGTGGCATCACGCAAAATTGAAGGTCCTCTGCTGGTACACTCTTTGGAAAGCGAAATTTGAGATGGGGAAGTTTAGCTCAGGCGTGGGGAAAAAAAAAAAAAAGCTTATACAAATTATGCAAATGGGTAAAGGTGCATACACGGGGAGAAGGGTGGGAATCTTCGACTCGCTTCTTAACCACTCCCTAACTAAGCCCCCCCCGTAGACTCCTTCGTGGCATCGAAGTCAATGCTGTGGGATGAATTCGCAATGATGTCCTTCTCCGGCAAGAATGGAATTTCATTATCCTCAATAACGAGGGCATTTTTCTTCAAGTCGATCTGGCACTGGTGTCTCCTCAACAAATCCAAGCCGAATATAAAATCAATGTCATACTCATCAATAATGGTTAACGAAACGGCGTAGAAATAGTTTCCAATTTTAATGTCGACCATGTGTATTTTCCCCAAAATGGATTTGGTACCAACTCCTTTGGCAATTCCTGTAAATCTCCTATCCATTAATCTCAAAATGTTGCATTTTTCTGCACACTGCTTGGACATGATACTTGACTGCGCCCCCGAATCCACAAAAGCATGCACCACATTTTTATTTATTTCAACAGGAATGTATAACATGTAAACAACCCCAAATGCTTCTGGGAAATGTTCCTGAGCTAATGCCAAGTTTGAGTTTATTTGATTTTTGTAAATATTTTCATAAATGTATTTTTGTGCATCTTCTGAGAGTGGATCTTTCAATGCATTTTCGTACATACGTTGTTCTCTTTCTTTCTCTTTTTTTTCATTTTCCAATTTTTCTTTTACAAATTTTTTTACTTCTTCTACATTTTGGCTATTTATAGCATCATACAATTGTTTGTCTTGTAATTGTAGGACACCCATCCTCGCTCTGTCATTTTTTAAGTTTAGTAAAATTTCGGTTTCTTTTTTTATGTATTCGTTTTCTTGAACGGTGCGGAAATGCTCCATCAGTGCATTAAACGCTGCATTGTTTATTCCTCCCGCGTTGTTAAAACTGTTTGCGTTCATGCCGCTACCACCACTGGGCGCGATTCCAGTCCCTGTGGAGGTGGAAGGCGCCCCTACTCCTGCTGCTGCCATTTGTGCCTGAGTGCTAGAATTCCCTTGGGGCATCAAATCCAGACTCAACTTCTTCCTCACAAAGAGCAGGTCCCCTTCATTTATGTTCAGCTTCTTCACCGTGTCGAACTTGTTCAAGGGGGCCCCGTTGTATGTCAATTCGTTTTCGTTCATATTTAGCTCGAAGTCATTTTCGATAATGTTGATGATGGTGAAAATTTCCGTGTCTTCGTGCACGTCCAGGCTGGTTATGATCTTGCTGTCGTCGGAGATGGTGATGAAGACCATTCTGGGGACCAGCGGTGGTGTAGGTAGAAGCGGTGATGTAGGTGGAAGCGCGGTTTGTAAGTAGAAACTGTGGTGATACAAACTGGGGCCTCCCTGCTGCGCACAAGCGGGTGAACCTCCGTTTTGCAAAAAGGGGTAACCCGCGCGCCACTGCCACAAGGAACCTTCGACGAAGAGACAAAGCGATGGAACGACGAACGAGCTGCCGTACAGGGGTACCCAGGGAGGTAAAAACACAGCGCGCGCTATGCGGATACCTTACGCGGAAAGAGAAAAGGTAGCGGCGTGGAGGGTACAGTGGACGCGTTACATGGGAAGCATACCCTTCACATGTGTGCACTTTGGAACTGCTCGCCTGCGCGCATATGTCAATTTTTTCGCTTGAAGAAAAGTTGGATTTTATGGCTGCACAGCTGTGTGGCGGGGGGGGGGCGACGTATGCTCGATGTGAAACGCGGGGAAAAACAAAAACAAAGGTGAATGCGAGGGGAAACGAAAACGAAAGGCAAACGAAAGGAAAACGAAACGAAAACAAAAATACTGGGAAAATACAAGGAAAATACAGGAAAAAACACAAAACGCGAGAATGGCACAAAATAAAAAAAATAACGTGACGTAAAATATGTAGCAAGAAATAAAAAACAATCAAATAGGGCCACGTTCAACGAAGTTTTGTTTCGCAAACTCTCCTTTTTTTTCCCCGTTCTTTTTCATGCAGGAATTTTCAACCATGACGTGAACGCAGTGTTTTCTAAAATTTTGAAATCCAATGGAAGTGCAAATGTTTCAGTATAAATTTTGAAGGAATAAAAAAATGAAGAAATTCTTCCTCAATTTTATTTTCCCACTTGTTAATGTCACACTTTTAACATGAGGGGGGGATTTTTTTTTTTTTTTTTTTTTTTTTTTTGCAGTATGCATTTGCACATGGAACAACGTTGGGTGTATGGATGGAGGGTGCCCCCCCGTGCAAGTGGTATCTTCGTGGGAGAGAGAATACCTTTGGGGAAGGACGT
Source organism: Plasmodium cynomolgi strain B (assembly GCF_000321355.1). NCBI lineage: Eukaryota > Apicomplexa > Aconoidasida > Haemosporida > Plasmodiidae > Plasmodium > Plasmodium cynomolgi. Next base: position 1,772,104 of record NC_020406.1, read on the forward strand.
TCCTGCATGGGGAACACGCGTGCGTATGGAAGGTGCACACGGAAGGTGCGTACCGAAGGTGCATACAACTGTGCACTTTCGCATGTAAATCACTAGCATGTGGTAGGAGGAACACTGGATCTCGAGACATAACCCATTTATTAACCTCACCTTTTGAATAACATGACCCTTTCGCTGGGAGATTATATTAAAGCGTTCTATGCACTGTCCGCAGAGGGTGGTTACCACAAATGTGCCTCTCGCATGCCGTTTTTTTGGGTCTCTGTGTAGAGGAACATCTGGTGGGTGGCCTGCTCAGGTGAGAGAGCAGAAGGGGGTCTATAACACCCAACCACCACCCCGGTGTCAAAAAAAAAAAAGCGGATTTGACATAAGAGAGGAATGTATACATAGAGGTATATGTGCAGATAAGCATATTTTATGCCTCAGGCAGAACCCCTCTTGGCACTTCACCCGGGGGTAACCCTTTTGAACAAAGCACGACGTCGTGCAGATCATTCAGCTCTGCCGCTTTCCAACGGAACGGTGATAAGTGCGTAAAAGGGGTGACAAAGAAAGGTGACAAAATTGTGATGAAGGTCCTTTGCTTAACAATATTTGTTTTCGTCATTTGAAAGCCCTCCAAAAATTTGCAATACTTGTGTGCATTTTGTGAAGGCGAAAAAGGGGAAAACATGTCCGTGAATAAGCGTGTGTGTGGGGGTTATATGCCCCTTCGGGATTGAGCCCCTGGATTGGTTCAACCTGCCATTATGCATGTGCAAGTTTACTCCTTGTAGAATAATATTCGCATGCGGCTCGTTTGCCCCCACAAGAAGAGTGCAACACGCAGTAGGTTCCAAAAGGGAAATGAATTTTAATTTAAAAAAAACCTTCGCCATAACACTGCCTCCTTCCCAACCCAAAAAAAAAAAAAAAAAAAAAAAAAAATTCAAATTTGAAGAGTACACAATTGCTGCAATTTTGTAGGTACACTTTTTCGAAGTACCACTTAACACATTTTGCAAAATTGGTGAAAAGTGTTATAAAAATAAGGAACAATTTAAATAACCGTGATGTTATAAAAAGAGGGTTAATTTTTTATGTCACCTCTAGTATGGGCCTATAGCCAAGCATACATGTATACTCCCCTTATACTTGTGCGTCCCGTTCGCCTCCAGAGATGGCATTCCGCATCAGCATCCGCAGTTGCTCTTGGCACCTCCTAGCATCATGTTACTATTAAAAAGAAACAATATAGCAGCATTCCCAACATTACGTTGCACTACATTTTTGTCCCACTAGTCTCATTTTTTCTTCTTCTGTGATGTTACATGTTCATCATTCTTTTTTCTCACAACTGGATGTTTCTCCCACCTTAACCACGTGTAGACAATGGCCCAAGTGTAAAATCGTTCCAGAAGAGGGGAGTCCCTTTTTTGTACTGCCTAAGGGGCCTCACTAGCGTGAACAAGCAGTTCGTAGGGAAGACACATGTGAATCATTTTATGAGTCAAGAGAGGGGTGCCCTGTCAACTTCTTCAAACGTACAACTAAACGGACTCAATTCTGAGGATTACCAGAGTGATGAAGAAAGCGACAAATTAGTTTTGAATGACAATGATGAGGATGAATCTGATGAAGGGGAAGAGTCCCATGTGGAAATGAGCGCTGCGGTAGGCGTAACCCACGAGGGGATAATCACCGAATGCGAAGTTGGCGGAAACGTAGGGAGTACCCACTTGGGTGAAAATATCCCAACCCATACACAGAGCTGTGGAAGAGAATCGGATAAGAAAACCGCCCACTTGAGGAAAAGGAACAAGCACGACCCTGACTCGGTAGTGATGTAAGTGGGGTGGAAGGGGTCACCAAAAAGAGAAAAAAATATATATATACATATATGTATGTATATATATATGTAATTGTATATTTATATGTGTATCATTGTGCGTACGCATGTGCCTCCCTGTTCATCATTTTCCCACTGTGCGTACCTCTACATAGATGCCATTGCACCCATCGCACCGCCTCCCTCTCCAATGCACGCAGATATAACGACGTAATCGATTTACCCCCCGACATGTGCACGTCCCCCCTAAGCGAAGAAGAAATAGAACAAGTCAACTCGGGGGGTGGTGGCTTCCCCCTGGAGAAGTACTCATGTGCCGTCGTTTATGCTAAGAAAACGCGTTTATAGGTTGCTGAAGTGGGCTTCCACAATGGGCAGGTTAGTTGTTACAGATTTGCCAAGCACGCGAATTGCAGTTGGAGCGGTTCCCACCGCTTGACTGCCCCCACCGTTCGACTATCAGTGTAACTTCCTACATCATAGCGATACACGCGCCGAACGTCGCATATGAAAAAAAAAAAAAAAAAAAAAAAATTAAAAAGACGCAACTCGAAACGGAAATGCATAACCAAAGGGGTGCATGGAAAAAATAATAACTGAATAAAATTTGTCACTAAAAAAAGGGAAAGTATAGAACGGAAGGAGCAGCCTTTTAAGGGGGGCGCCATCGCCCTCCTGATAAAAATGACAATGGGAAAAGGGGTCCACTGGGTAGGGGCAGCCAAGTAGTCCCCTCGTTCGACTACGGTCTGGGAGTGGACAAAATTGGGGGAGCCTCTTCCGAGAAACACAGAAGAGCCTCCCCTGCAATAGTTGCTCCCCGTCGGTATTAGCCAAGACACCCTGCGTGCTGGCTCTCCCCGCTCACGGCTCGGTTCCCGTGCGGAAGGCAAAGGACGTGTCGAGCGGGTTGTACTTGTAGATGTACCAGAAATCCTCCGTCTTTAACTCCGCAGGAGTCAGCTTGATGTACTGGTATATGGAATTCAGTTCGTCCTTATCCAAGGGGTTAATGTTGTGCCTGTTCAACAGCTGTTTATAAATCAGGTCGATGTTGAGGTTGTTAAAAATGTCCGGCATTTCCTGGCCCAACTGTTCTTGATACTGATACAGCTCTTGGCAGTCATTTATGGTTTGGCTGATGACCTTCTTCACCTTTTCCCGGTTTTCATAAAAGTTCGAAATTTCCTCATCGGTAGGGACCACCGAAATGTTGTTACCCTTATAGTAGAAATGGAAGTCGGAGGTATCATATAGGTACTTTTCTTTGTTACTTAATTTGGTCATTACTCCTTTGTATATTTTGTATTTGTCCCATTCGAAGAGTTTGCTTTCTTTTAGGGCGAAGTATTCTCCTTTTTTTTTTTCCCTTTCGACCCATATCCGGGAGCTGATGAAATTTGAATCATTTGGTTCGTCATTCAATCCAAAGGTGGATTTTATGCGATCGTGTTCTTCCTTCATATCAGTGTATTCATACCTTTTGTTAAAAAATGGGAGGGGGTAATTATTCCAATGGGACCCTCCACTCAGTATAGGGATGTTTGCACTTTTGTAGAAAGCCGTTTGGCTAGTTTTGTTTGGGTCCTTAAGACTATTAAGAATTGTATTTCCATCCATGGTGCATCCTCTATATCGTAGGAAAATTTCATGCAAATCCCACTCTGTGTGTTGATACAATGGATAGTTAAGTGTGAGGACGGAATCTTTTAACTGGCCTATGGTTCTGGGGCCAATTATGGAGGAAGCAACAAATGGTCTACTATAAACGAAGCTTAAGCTTAGCTGGGCTAGGGACATGCCGTGCGATCTAGCTAACTTCATGTATTCGCCTGTCGCATCTTGAGCCCACACACATCTGTGTGATTTGTACAGATAGGGGTACTTATTACATCGGCCATTCCTTGGGCCGTAAGATAAATATCCGTAATCCTCGGCTTTGTTCCCTTTAGAGTCATCCAAGTCGTGATCGAGCTGTTCATCCCCCAGGATGGTGTCCGGTCCCATAGTGTGATACCTCTCTGGATCTAAATACTTCCCTGTTAGTATTCCCCCAGCTAGCAAACCATAAGGAACAAGCGGTACATTAAAATTTTCTCGCAACATCATTTCTACAAGACCGGATGATTCCACCTCATTTCTGTGTAACAAATTGTACAAATTCTGTGTACACACAATTTTCATAAATTTTTTTTTTTTTTTTTTTGCCAAACTACACCACTGGTATATTCCCCAAACAGATTCGTTCGAAACAGCAATATGTCGTACCTTCCCTTTGAGAATTAACTTCTCCAAAATGTCAAACTGTTCTTCTATCGACATTACGTTTTTTCCATTTTGTATATCCTGTGAGGAACTCAAATTTTCAAACCCCCATACGTAAGTGTCTTCCCCTTTTGCACCATTTGGTATGTACCGCTCAGGCATATCAATGGTTAAAATGTCCACATAATTGGTATTTAAATTTTTCAGAATTTTATCTAGTCTTTCTTCTATGTTGTAAAAGGTAGGAGTGTCATCCTTCAGATCTTCCATAATCCAACTTAGGTAATATTCTCCATGGGTAATTTTGTCCACATTTCTTGAGGAACACATTCGTAAATTTATGATGATGTTTTCTCTTTTCTTATCTTTGAGGAATAATTTCATGTTTTTATTTTTCCCCTTTTTGTAGCTGACGGGGTCATGTGGAAATGGGTCATATTCACAAATATCAAAAAAATTTATTCCATATTCGTAAAATGCCATGTTCAGCAGTACATTCACATCGTCTTTGCTGATGAAGTTCTCATTTTCGTACATGTTGGTGCCTATACAAAGCTCACTTACACACAGGTTGCTTTCTCCCAACTTTCTGTACTTCATTCCATATATCAAATCGGCGTGGGTGTATATTTTGTGTGTGTGGAAACTGTTGGAGTTGCTAATTCGGAGCAGTTCGTAAAAAAGGTGTTTTTTCCTCAGATCGTATTTCTCCTTTTGAGTTGAGGAATTTGGTACTTCGGTCGGCTTCTCTGTGTGCACATTTTTTAAAATCGTCTCCATGAGTTCTTGGCTTCCTGGGGGTGGCTTTTCTCCGAACCGCATTTTTTCAATGTCTTCTCTCTCTTCGTACAGCTTTTCATTTTTTTCGTCTTCCTGGAGCATATATTCTACCCTTTTGATGAACTCGATTTTGCGTTCCCTCTCCAGTTTTTCCTGCTCGGCAAGGGGGTCCTCCTGCTGTTTTGGAGCGATATCATCCTGTGAATTGTCCTCCTTTCCTTCCTCTTTCGTGTCGATTGATTTGACTCCCTTTTGACTTCCCCTCTTGCGTCCCTTATTCTCCCGCGCTGCGCTTTTCCCTTTTTCGTCTTCCATGGCAAACTCGTCCTCAAAATATTCGACCGCCTCGTTGTCGTCAAACTGGTCTTCACTGGACTCCTCCGGGGTGGCGGTTCGGTGAAGGGGTTCTCCCTGCGGGGCTTCTCCCCCGTTTGTGTCCCTTTTAGCGATCTTTCTGGCACCCCTTTTAGCGATCTCTTTGGTACCCTTTTTTGTGACCTCTTTGGTACCCTTTTTTGTGATCTCTTTAGCACCCTTTTTTGTCATCTCTTTGGTACCCTTTTTTGTCATCTCTTTGGTACCCTTTTTGGTGATCTCTTTAGTACCCTTTTTTGTGCTCCCTTTTTCCCCCTTTTTGCTTTCCCCCTTTGCTTGCCCTTTAGCCGCCCTCACTTTCTCCCCCTCCTCTTCTACCCCTTCACAGGTGGATGTGTCCTCACCCGCTGCACCACCGCTTTCATTCTCCATAGGGAGGCTTTCCTCCCTTTTTTTCCTTCCCCGACGGGCCCTTACTTTTCCCTTTACCACTTCATCCTTTTCTATGCTTCCCGGTTGTTCAGCGGTATTGCCTACGTTTTTCCTCCTCCTCACGCATAACTTTGTGGCCCGCACGTTTCCTCTAGCAAGGTAGCCTCGAAGTGATGCATCCACATTAGATTGATGCTTCTTTCGTGGTCCCCCTAAATGCACATAAGTAATAACATGTCCGTTGAGAAAAAGGTAGGGAAGTCGTCTATCATGAGGAGCCGAACCCTTGTCTGGAAATTTTATCTTCACAAATTTATTCCTCCCTGAAACGATTTTAACGTCACGCGTGCGTTTGTCTGTTGGATAATATGATGTGCTGGGAATTCTTTTCTTTCGCACAGAGGAAAACGTCTCGATAAGGAACCATGCGCAAATAGCTACGAATGAGGTCCTTTTCGTTTTCATAACTGTCAGGTTGGTGGGTGGAGATGTTCGGGGGTGCAAAGCGACTAGGGCGCTCCCACAAGCACACACATGCACACATAAGCACACACAAGTACACACAAGTACACACAAGTACACATATGTGTGTACGTACTTGTGCACATTTATACCTTCCGTGATTTCACGCTCAGGCATATGCTTGTCCTCCTATTTGTGGAACACCGTTCGGCACATGCATCGGTATATCTTCCCCGCGCACTCGCCCTGTTCCTTCAATTTCATCTTGAAAAATTAGTTATCGTGAAGGTATCGTGAGAAGAATGGTATGTGGGTTATTCCTGCTTTATCTCTTCCCTTTCTTTTTACGTTTAGCCACAAATGAGCCAAAGGTTTCGCTGCTCTTGTGAAGACTTCTCCAAATTTAGTAAGCTCCAGTTAGTGTTGCCTTTTTTTTTTTTTTTTCAATTTGACCTAGCGCGTGGAAAAAAAAAAAAAAAAAAAAAAAAGTTACCATTTTGAGGAGTGCAGAATGGGGAAATATAGCCAGAATGGTCCCAACAGCATTCAGAATAAATTTATTACAAAGAGGAAGGACTTGCAGCGAGCGGAGCGAATGAGCGGAAAAGCTCCTTGTTAAGCAAGAAAATCGAGGAAAAAAAAAAAAAAATTAAGGAAAATAATTGCATGTTCACCTTATGCGCAGCTTTTCTGCGAACATCTAGGGAGAGCAGAGAAAAAAAAAGAAACCTTCGGATATTTGCCTACATATATATACATAGATGCAAGCTTGTACAAATGTTGCCCACGTTTATCACAAAAATGTATTCACAGAAAGAGAAAGCACATCTTTTGAGGAACTCCCCTGGCAATTTTTTTTTTTTTTTTAACCCAACTTGGAAGTACAAAACATATTTGTAGCTAATTATTTTGCCTATTCCTGCGAAAATTACCACGTAGTTCTTAATACGGTAGCCAACGGAAAAAAAAAAAAAAAAGTGTTCCTTATGTGGTGAATAATACCTCGCTCTACTTTTCCCTTTTGTTTATCCCACTCGTGTTTTGGAAGTTAGGCCATAGAGGTCTCCTTCCTAGCTTTAGGCTAAAGCATTAATTGGAAGGGCTACCCACCGAAGCAGCAGCAGGGCGTATAGGTCATACCCCCCTCCTCCAGTGAGCATGCGCAAAAAGGCACACAACCCCAAGTGGTATCCTTTCACGCATGGCAAGTAATAATCCCCCCGGACGGAATCTCCACCTATAACATTAGAGCACTGCTTTAAAATGAGAAAGCGAAAATATGGAAGCCGGTCTACCCCCACGGAGAACGAAGCAAATGAGAATCCCCTAGACGAACAGGAAAGAAAGTACATTTACCCAAGCATCGCCAACTCGCCAATACTATTGCACAACGACCAGGTCATCTACGCTTATGGTAGCAGTCTGATATTTTATTCCCTGAAGGAAAAAAAATTTGTGAAAAAAATCGATGAGCATCAAAATGCTATTAGATCATTAGATGTTAATAAAAATGGAAATAAAATATATTTCTTGACAACTGGTGATGATAAAATTATAGTGATTTATGATGAGAACTGGTCCGTGTGCCACAAAATTGTGCATAAGAAAAAAATCGTGAAGGCGTACTTTTTAAAATATGTACAGCAGGAAGACAAGAAGTTCGAAATAATTTTTATTGATAAGTATGGAGACGTGTACTTGTTTGACCTCAATTTGGTGATGCAGGGGCCCCCCGCCATGGGGGAATCCTCAACGAGGGGGGATATCCCAACAAGGGAGGATGTCCCAACGAAGGGGGAAATTCCAACGAGGGAGGATGTCCCAACGAGGGGGGATGTCCCAACGACGAGCCACTCGAGCTGCACCACCAAATTGAGCTACCTGCAGGATGCGCTTAACGACATTCAGGAAAAGGACGAGGATTTGTTTTTCATGAATAATTTCGAGCGCATGCTTCAGGGGGAAGAGGAGGATGAGGAGGAAGATGAAGAAGAAGATAAAGCGGACGGCGGTCACGCGAAAGGGGGACACACGGAAGGGAGTCACTCGGGAGGTGACGAAGGGCAGTCCGGCAAACCGCTTCCCTGTGAGGCGCGCCCCCGCGAGGAAGGCAAGCTCGCCCAGGTGAAGGAAAAGCTGGAGCGCCACTACTCCAAGTGCTTCCAAAGCGAAACGTTGATGTACCCAATCCTCACGTGCAACTCTGCAGTCATATCGTTACATTACGACAGCAACTTTTTAATAATAGGAGACCGAGATGAAAAAATCAGAATTGTGAAAAATAAAAAAATAAACAAAATATACAACTTTTATTTAAATCACAAATTATTTATTACTTCCCTCGTTTTGATAAATTCTAAAACCTTTTGTTCTGCCGCCGCGGATTGCTACCTCCACATGTGGGACATTAAGACGAAGGAAGTTATCGACACGATCTATTTTGACTCCTCCTTTTTGTGCAAACTGACAGAGTTCAAGCAGCCGTTTAGCAGTTCTCCCCATCTGAAAAAATATAAATTTGTTATCAACACGTTGATTTTTAAGGAAAGTACTAGGACAATCTACGCCACTGCCGAAAATTTGAAAGGAATGTTAATCATCCCCCTAACGTTAAATAAAGATGGCAACCATTTGTTAACTTTTAACAAGGAAGAAATTTCATTTTTTCCGCTTCAACAGGAGGTTTTATCTTTCATCCTTTTATCAGTTGGTGGGGATGAGTGTATACTTTTTGTCGATAGAAGTGCGGGCCATTTGCATCAGATCAAATTAACAGATCGTGGGCAGTTGGTTGGAGAGGTGGTCACCCTTGATTGCCATGCCTTCTTTGACGGCGCACAACAAATGGGTAATGTAGAATTCATGCCTCCCTTGACTGCTAAGCGGTTGCTCTGCTTCGAGGCAGTTCGGGCGATGTGAGGTTTCCCCCCTCAGCAAGTCACCCTTTAACAACCCACCCCCACCCCCTGCTAAGCCACATTATTTTTTCTTCCCCCCATTTTTAGATATCGGATTAATAAATTACTGGAAGCACACCACAATAGAGGATGACATCTATTAGGGGGAAACTCTCCATTTGCTGTGTACCGGGGTGTCGCCCACGTGTGGCTTCATTTTATGCGCCTTCGCAAAGCTGCCTTTTTTCCATTTTGTCGTAATTTCCATTTTGTCGCAATTTTTTTTAACCCTTTGACGTGTTTCTCCTTCACTTTAAAATTGTTACCGCCCGGCACTTTTGTGCCGCATAGAGGAACGGGAAGGAAGTGCGCCCCGCATGGTCCTCTGCAAATTTATGCCTCTGCTGCGTAAATATATGTAAGAGCGCGCATGTCGTGTAGGTTCAAAAGCGCATAACAACGTTCACGGCGTTGGTATTAGCAGTTCTATGGATTTCTTTTACTTGTTAATTTAATTTCCCATTTTTGTTTAAGCGTTCCCAGTGGAGCGTATTTATTTCTATCCCCGTTTCATCACTTTTGCCCAACTGCACGAGCAGAAGTTTTCATACTCTAAGAAAAAACAAAAAACAAATTTTGCACCACAACGAAGTGAAGTCGTTTTGGCGTTCTTTTCACCACCTGTGGAATGCTAACCGTTTTGGCTATTTTTGCGAATAATTTATCCATTTCTCATTTTTTTGCTCAATTTGTGTGTTCATTTTTGACAGCAATTTTTTTTTTTTTTAACTTTTTTAAAATTAGCCGCAATTTGAAGAACGCCACAAAGAGATTTACCGCTACGCGGAACAGTCGCATATAAATAAACATATGCGTATACGTGTTCACGTGGATTTCATACCTTCTTACGAACATAAAGGTGGCAGTAAAATGTAAGCTGTAACAATAATGGTAATTGGCAGTAAGCAAATCGGCGAACCATTTTGACTAAGCTAGTAATGGGCACGTGGCATCCTATCCATTTGACCTGCATTGAAAGGTTATTTCAGGCGGACCATAGGAGTACTTAACAAATTATGAGCGCGCAGTGGTAGGGCAATAGTAGAAACCCCAACGTGTGTGAAAAAGTGCTCGCATGAGAGCTAATGGTTCCTACTAGAAAGCGCGATCTTAGGAGCGAACTTGAAGGAGAGAGCCGTGTTGCCATACAAATGTGAAGTCCCTACCACCCCCCATCACATCTTTTGAGCCAACCCCAAAGCACGAAATTGTTCGTAGAAATCTATGCACAACATCGGGTACTCAAAATTGTATATGCAATTTCCACCCGCGGAGGACACCCCACTTTGTATCATCAGAACAGAGGCAAAATGAAAGAAGACGAATCAGACGAACCTGTACAGAAAAAAGAGTATGAAAAAACATTTTGGGAACAAATTGGAAAGCCAAAGTACATTTTAGCGCCCATGGTTGATTTAAGCGAATTAGCATTTCGATTGCTATGCAGAAATTATAACTGTCACTTGACTTTTACTCCCATGCTACATGCAAAAAATTTTGTGGAGCATGAAAAATATCGGAAAAGTTATTTTCAAAGTTGCGAAAAAGATGAACCTGTAATTGCGCAGTTTTGTGGGAACAGTTCGAAAATTCTTTTAAACGCAATTGAGTATATTAAGAACGAGGTGAACGCTGTTGATCTGAATTTAGGGTGTCCGCAGCAAATTGCCAAAAAGGGGAATTATGGAGCCTTCTTACTACATAAGCACGACGAAGTGGTGAACTTAGTGTCAGACATAACGAATAATTGCAGCATCCCAATTACTTGTAAAATTAGAAAAATTGACCAAGATTATCAAAAAACGTTAAACCTGTGTTATGATTTACAAAGTCGTAATGTGAAAATGATTACTGTTCATGGAAGGACAAAGGAGGAAAAAGGCGTAAATATCAAACAGTGTGATTATGAAATTATTAAAATAATCAAGGAAAGACTAAACATCCCAATAATAGCTAATGGATCCATCGAACATTTTGAAGATATACAAAAATGCCTAAATTATACCAAGGCCGACGCAGTTATGTGTGCAGAAATTTTACTTGAAAAACCTTATTTTTTTTCAAACCAAAATGTCCACACAGTGGATGTCGTGAATGAGTATTACGATTTGTTTTTACAATATGAGTCTAACACAAAATATTTAAAAGGACATTTGTTTAAAATGTTATATAAATATTTTCAAGTGCACACTGATTTGAGAGACTTACTGAATAATTGCCACTCGCTGGATGACTATGTAAACTTTCGTTCCATTTTAAACGAGAAAAGGAGCAGCGGCGTCCTCACCGAGTCCACCCTCAGTTGGTACAGGAGGTACAGGAAAACACAGTGAGGGGGGGGAGAGGGGAGCAAGATTTTTCCCCGGCATATACCCGTATATGTGCACATATCCATATGCATGGCTTCCCATTCGTTTTGTAGTCGCACGTGTGTCCCTGCTTAATTTTTTTAATTCGTCCAATGGGTTAGTTTTTTAAGGGGTCTACACACCCCAATAACACGTGTTTGTCGTAGCCGTATTATTCGTCTAACCAGTGATCACCTTTGCGCAGCATTTTTTTTTTTTTTTTTCGTCAGTTTGTTTTTTATTTCCTTATTTATGATTTAGCCCTTTTACAACTTTGGCATACCAATTCGGCTCTTTTTTTTTTTTTGTCGTTTTTGAAAAGATGAAAGTTGTCGACAAATGGTTCATCGTCAATTTTTTGAAGTATTTAAAAAATGAAGCGAAGCCTTTTTGGCTAGCTCTTTAAAAAAAAAAAAAAAAAAAAAAAAAGGAAAGGAAGGAAGGAAGGAAGGAATGAAGAAAGAAAGAAAGAAAGAAAGAAAGGAAGGAAGAAATAAAATAAGAGCGGTAGAGGCAGAATTGTGCCGTATTTTTTGCGACGTTGTGCAGACATTTCCCTTTTTTTCTTCTCTTTTTTTTGTGCAGTATTGGCTAGAAACGAAGAAAAGGTGTTACCCTTCAGCAAAAGTTACTTTTCCTTTTTCTGCTTTCTCATTTTTTTTATCTCCAAGTTGACATTCTCAATGTTCTGAAAAAAGAGGCAGATGAAATGAGGACATGTATGCAAATGGACATTCGAGGTGTTGCCTAAGCAGTAACGCAGACACATTTTTTTTTTTTACTCACCTTCTTTATTTCTGCGATTTGCGAATTTAAAAACTCAATGTCATTCTCAGACGATTTGATGTTGCCCTCAAGTTCGGATATTTTTTCCTCATAGCCCTGGGTGTCGGCATTTATATTATCATTTATCATGTCTATTTGGGCTTTCAACGTTTGTATTTGGTAATTCGAGATAGTTTTACTGTTATTCACTGTGGAGGTATTGCTACTGCTAGCATTGACGCTGCTACTGTTGCTGCTACTTTTCGCGTTTTTAATGGCGAAGATTTTTTTCTTTAACTGACTATCTATGTTGACTAACTGTTCTTGTTTTTTTTTCAAAATGTTTTCATTTTCCATATAGGTATTTTTTAATTTCATCAGTTCTTCTTTTAATTGTCTGATTTCTTCATATTTTGTTTGTATGGACAGTTGCGTTTCGTTTAGGCAAATTTCATCTATCGCTTTTAGCTGCTGCTTGGAAATGTTTTCTAGCCCCTCCTTATCATTATTCAATTTTTGTAAAATTTCTTCATTTTCTTTTAGTTTGTTTTCTAGCTTGACTATTTTGTCCGTATTGTCTTCTATGCTTACTTTGCTCTTTAACAATTCGATATTTTTCTTGTATTTGTTTAATTCGTTTATGGCTGATTTTTCAATGGAGTTTTTTGTGCCAGCCGTGGTTTTCTTTTTCACTTGTAAAAGTACATTGTCTAGAAATACCTTCTCTAATTTTAACAAATTCTTTTTTATTTCGGAGTAAATTTCTTCATTTTTTGTATTTTTACTCCCTTGGATAGTTTTTTCCGCCACCAGATTCGTTTTTATGGCGTTTTCTACATTCTTTTTGTTATTCAAAATGGTGCTGCTAGAACTCATGTACTTATTCATCGTGGGGCAATTCTTTTGGGGGGAAGACACACAAATGGGGGGGCGGCTCACTTTGAGTGAAGTAGGGTTTTAGCGAAGAATCGAAGATGGCGAAAGAAAATATGTCGCAAATGAAGATAGACTGCCGAATTCCACCTACATCGATGACTGATGCACAATTCGGAATGAGCCAAGGGTGAATGTGATCGTCCTTTTTGTTTGCCTTACATTAAGGCCATAATTTGCACATGAAAATGTGCACTTTTATGTTTAGGCTGATTCACAATGGGCGAGGGGTAAATTTTTTATCGTTATTCAAAATTGATGAATAGCAGGGGTTGGGAGGCTCCTCGTAGAGGGTTTATACAAAGGGAGGGAGACGCGGAGGAGCAGTAGGAGCAGCAAAGGCAGCAGAAGCAGCAGGAGCAGTCCCCTTTCGAAATGTGCATTCTTCAAAAGTGGACACGTGCACTGGCAGGGAAGTGAACATACGTAAGTGCACACTCACTTACCGATCATCTTTACACTTTATGGCTCTTCAAAATAGGCCGTTATCACTACAAAAGTGTGAGGCAAAAGTTTTAGGAAGGCACAAAGATGGCGGTGAAGGTTTGCGCCTATGCTTCTTCAAAAGATTGACGCTTCTGTGCTTTTACACATTAGACAGGTAGTCATTTAAAAAAAAAAAAAAAAAAATTGCAATATGGATTAGATGCAGCAGTGCCTATGTATGATTATGTACGGTAAGAAAAGTAGTGTACCTCAAAGCGCGCATAAACATGACAAATCAATTTTGAGAAGCGTAAAATGACTATCATCACTAATCGCAGTTATTTAACAATCCCGCTGCTGAGCATTGCGGTACCTTGAGTGTTTTTACCGTTCGAAAAAATTTACTGTCTTTTAAAAAATGGGCGAGGAGAAAAAAGAACATTTCCCGATTTGACTAGGCTAATCAAAACGTATGAAACCGTTTGAATTTTTTCCATCTTTGGCACTTTTATTGAATCGGAACGGCCACGTTCGGGTTAAAGGGAAACACAATTCGCGTAGGCGTGTTCCGTATTTAAGGCGCTTACTTCAAATGTGTGCATGAGAGAATAGGTACAACTATGCATACGTTTGCGTAGGAAGGAGCGTTTTCCTCACCTTCATGCGGTGGCAAAGGAGGCTGGGCGCGCAAAAGCCAAGAAAGACATACACATAAATAAAGATAATTAGCAGCAATAGTTGGACTTTAAAATGTACTTAATCTGTTATCTGTTGACACGCTACTTCTGCCGTTTTACCACCCCTATGGGGGAAGGTCCACTTTGTTTCTCTCTTATTTTGTTCTATTTGCTTTCTATTTTTTTTTTTTTTTCATCCTTTTAACCCGTTCCTCCTTTCCCTTAGCAGTAGACAATTGCCTCACAGATGCGCCAATTATTTTTCACTGTGTTAAGAGTTGTTACTGGTTACCAAAATGGTGAATGCAAAAAAATTTCATTTTTTGTTTTTTCTCTTTTTCCCGATTGAGGGGTGTGTCATTTTTTTTGCGTAAGTGAGGGTCCACTAACGGTTTTATATCCTTTTGTTAAAAATGACACTCCATGGAGTGTGTACACATAAGTGAAACGTGTGTTATGGGGAGCAATGTGGAGGAGGACGCATGAGCTAGCAAACATAGGGTTACCATATGTATACATATATATACATATGGATGTCCTTCTCACACGTCCGTTCTCCCTACGCTGCTTAACAAAAGAAGCTTGTTATCCTTTACCTACCTGGGTGTATGTGCAATTGTGTATCCGCGGGGGATAACAAAAAGGGGCAAAATTGGCGAAGTACTACGTGACGTTTTCAAATGTTCGGGGGGTATTGACTTTGCTACACCAATGTGTGCACATATATATACGCTTATGCAGATGATGTGCAACCCTTGGAGCCCCCCTCAAATGGTGTCAAAATAGGGGCTAGCTTTCCCCTTTGATTTGATTGCAACTCAATGTGTAGTTTTTTTAAGCAACATGTGGAATGTTGTGTGAGCGAATTGTTAACTCGAGTCCATTACTCAACTGAGGTGATGGTCGGGGGTATAAAAATTGAGAGTTCTATAAAAAGGGAAAAGCCACCAGCTGTGATTAAAGCGAACTAGGGAAGATCCTTCCTTCGTGTATTTGACCCATTCGCTGCGAAAACGCCAACGAGGCGCGCTTCGTGTTCCACCAGCGACGTGTTATGGGGTTACACGTCAAGCCGGGTTTCTTCCCCGTGGGGGTTGAACAAATGCTATGTTTTTTATTCTCACGTCAAATGAGGCATTTTAGCACTTACCACATGTGCGACAATCACATTTGTGCTTGGCACATTTCAGCCTTTTTAAAATTTGCTATATTGCATACTCCCCCCCCCACAGTGTACTCTGAGCAATGCCGAATAAATGCAGGTCGGGTAAGCAAGTATGCATAGGTGAGTGCGCATTTGCAGAAGGGGAAAAAATAAATTGACCCTTGGGGTGCCTTTTTCATCTTTTTTTTAAGGAATAAAGATTAGTTCAAATAAATTTCCCTTCTGTATCGTTTTTTTTTTTTGTAACATTATACCATTTGGAAATTAGTGAACTGTCACTTTTGTTCACATGTTTTATTGACATTTTTTTCCACATTTTATGTTTGCATTTTCGTGCGTGTTTTTATTTCCACTTTTTTTTTTCCACGCGAATTGATCTTTTCTGCGGAGAAGAAGCCCCTTTATTTTTGCATCGAAAAAAAAATAAAGGGCATTCGAGATTGCGCATGATATATTTTTGCATGTATATGTATATGCGTAAGTGCATGTTTTATGTGAAGATACGGGAGTACGTCCTCGTATTACCATCATGTCAGCGTGACATTGCTCTCTCTCAGACCAAGGTGCTGTGCTAAGTGAGAGAGCCCATCATGTGAACGTGAAAATAAACGATCGGAGGTAGCGGTTTATAAGGGGTTGATAACCCGATTTTATGCGCAAGTTGCGTTTATTTTTTTTTTTTCCTAGGTAAAAAGTACATACATGTGTATACACGAACTTGTGCGTAACGTGTACTTTCACATACGTATGGCTGAATGAACGGGGAAACGAGGAGGGGGTAGCTTAGAGGATCCTCCTCCCGTTAGCTTGCTCAAATTGTAAACGTCTAGCACGGTGGTCAGGAGTACCTCCATTCGTTAGAGCAGCCGAGTGGGTTCATCCCCCCCTAGCTGGCATAGACAGTGCTCCCCTCCTTTTTGTGTGTGCAAATAGGATATTACCAGTAAGGGGAGTAGCCGTAAACCCTGTACACTCCTTCACCACTTGGGTCCCCATGCGCTAAGACAAAATGAGCAACTACATCTGGAACAACACCTACTCGCTAGAATTTTTGAGCGAAGACTTTTACGAGCTGAACATCAGTACAAAGGACAACGTGTACGAGGTTGTAAGGAAAAGGAAAGATGACAATGAAGTAGAGAGCCTTAGCATTAACATAAGCAACCACATATGCATGTTCGTGCAGCTGTTAGATAATTTGTTGGGGAAAATCAGTTACAATAACAGCACAATCAATGACACATTAAATTATAAAAAACTGTCGGATATCTTTCACTTTGTAAAAAATCAACTATATAATTGTGATTACAGTTTGTTCTTGAGGATTTATTCTATCTACCATACGTATAATCATAGAAAAAATGGGTACCTGGATGTGAACAATCTGTACACATTCATTTTGGACATAATAAACAAGATTGAAAATTTGAATGAAAATAATTTTTTGATTCTCCCTGGAGGGTTTTACTTACAAAAAGAAAAAATGCTAATTAAAATTCTGTACATAATTCATAAAAAAAATAATATGTACAGTTTCGCAGTTTTAAATAATTCCATTTATGGCATTCAGTATCATCCTTTCAAGATTGACGAAGTGGATAACTTGGGTGTTCTCCTAAGGGACGTAACTCTGTGTATAAAAAATATTAGCAAAAATTTCCTCACCAACTCCCTATTTTGGCTGTGTCTGTACCGACTGTATATTTTCCCCAACCCGGACAACGTTGACATTTTGTACCAGGTGCTGCTGCCATATTTGAACAACTCCTTTTTGACGAACAACTGGAATTTGAACAATAATAAGACGATCCGGGTGTCCCATCCGGGGGGGAGCGGCGTCAGCGGGGACGGTGGCGGGGTCGGCAATGTTAGCAGTGTTAGCAATGTTAGCAGCTTTAATGTCGACACCTACGGAGAAGTGTTCGGCCGGATGGGAAACGCCCCCAATTCGCAGAACCTGCTGAGCGGTACGTATAACTATGCAAATAGTTCGAGTCATCACGGTAAGAATCGTACGGGGGGGAATTTCAGCGGCCTTGACCAAGCAACAAATTTTAACGACCGAAGCCAAGTGCCCAATTTTAATAACCCTAGTCAAGTGTCCAATTTAATCAATTTGGACCATGTGGGAAGCGGCATGGGGGATTTTCCAAATGGAAATAAATTTAACAGATATGAAAGCAGCCCGCCCCAGAAGCCGGACTATTTCAGCGCGTTTGATTTTGTCGATAATGTGAATCCCCGGGAGGGGGGCAACCATGTATACGTCGATGCCGGAATGGGAATCGGTATAGGCAACGGCATGGGAAACGACATGTACGGTGGGCGATCCACCGACAACAACTTCTTCAGAGACGGAAGGGGGAACGAAAAGGCGACAAACGAAAGTGAGAAATACGGAGGCATATACGTAAACATTTACAAAAATAAATTCACCTCCTTCTCCATGAGCTTATACTATTGCATAATTTACATTCTCAAAGTTTTGAATATTCAAGAGGAAGACATCGAGGTGTTTAAAATTTTTCTGTACTATAGCATCGTCTTGAAATTGTGCGACGATTTGTTTGTGTATGATAATGCAGAGAGGAGTCGCCTCGATGGTTCCAACACGAGATCCATGGGCACAGGAAAGGGGAACTTCTTCTCCAGTAGAAGTGACAAGAAGGAGGCCCCCTTTTTTGGGAACAACATGTCTTACCCAGGTGATGGCCTCTCCCCTACAATGGACATTAACCACTTGAGTGGGAACTACGATCGCGGGGGAGACGGACAAGAAATGTATCTTCAAAATGATGGCAACATTTCGAAAAGCAACGTCTATGGAAGAATCGAATTGAAAAAGGACCCAAACAAAATAGACTCCACTTTTTTCGTCTTCCTAGACATGAGCATCAGAAAATTGTGCATCCTTTTTCATCAATATTTTTGTAAAATGAAAATGGGAATATACGACAAAAATAAAATGATAAGAAATGATATTCTTAATGAAATATTGAAGAAGGTGATATTTGTAAAATATATGTACACCAAGATGGAGTCTAGGTTTTATGCAGATGTAATAATAACAGGGGGTGGAGAGTTAATGAAGGGTAAGGATTACAAAAATAGCATTAAATTCCCCATGGAGATACTATTACAGGAGGATATGTATAAGAATTATCGCAAAGTAGAAATAAAAAAGGAAGTGAATATTCCCATTTCTTTTTACATTTCGAGGAGAACCATCCATTGTTTTGACGATCTGTACGTTATACTTTACCAGACGAATATTATAACGAATATATTAATTAATCAGAAGAACTACATTAAACATTGCTACCTACTGGCCTTTTCCTTCGTTTCGCATGTCCTCAACAATATGTTGCCATCTCCGAAGCATTTTATTTACTTGTCCCAATTTCTGAAGCTGAAGAGGTCACTCCAGATTAGTCTCTTCCAGGAAATATATCACATGCACAACAATATTTATTTTATATCGTGTTCGATTGTCCAGAATAAGCAAATCGTCATGTACAAGATTGTTAACAGTTCCATGCTTTTGTTTTTGTACGACTTTCTTTTGCGTATTCCGTGCGTGGATGTGTGCTCTCCATTCGCAGTGCATTATAATGGATTCTCCACCGGGAGGGGAAGTTATTTGGTTGACCCCAGGAGGAGAAGCGGCGTTGGGAGTGGTGAGAGCGAAAGTGCAGAGCGCAGAAGAGGTCGAAGAAACGGTGGAAGTCACTACCAAATGATGAAGCAATTCTCGAGGAACGTGGCGGACAACGACAGCTACTCCTCGCTGGACGAATACGCACACGCAGCGAGTGGAGCGGAGATTCAACTGTCCGGGTATTGCATAGACATATCAGTTCTGGAATGCTTTAGCAACTTTTTTCTCATCATAAATCCGAAGCTCAACATAATGAGGTCAGATATAATAGAATATTTTTACAAAATTAATGAAAAGAAAATTAACAAAAACAGTCAGCTCTTTTTATTCGAAAAAAGTAACGACATAAACACGAGCGAAATAGAAATTCTGGAAAACATCAGCCTAGACTTAGGGTTAGATAGGAAGAAAAATCACATCATAGAATATTATTGTGGAAAAAATGCTCTCTTCAAACAGTTGATACCAGAATTTTACCACCTTAGAGATATGCTTTTCTTGTTCAAGTCCTATATGTGTCCCTATATTGACAAATTACCACCTGTGCGGTTTTACAAATACGACGACATAAATTTAAGGTTTAGTTACAAGAACAAGTTAAATGTGACTGTTTTTAATCGTGAAATTGATATATGTGGGTATATGTGCCCCCCTAAGGATACGAAACTGAATTTTTTTTCCTTCCTCTACCAGTTTATGCAGTCCCAGGAAAGTAAGAAGGACAACTGCATTTTGACCTACTCCAACCCTAATATGTATACCAGTACATACATAGAAAACGAGTTGGACGTTTTATACGTAAACGATTTGCCTTTTTTTCATCCCTCCTTGAATCTACGAGATGTTGAAATTCTGCTGCAATATTTGACCGTCCCATATATTCGAATTCCCCTAATTTTGGAATTTTTTTGTGACAAGAATAGAATTAAGAGTTTCCAATCGTTTGACATCCAGCAGCTACTTCTGTGCATTTTGTTCGAGCCGTACATTTTTAAAAATAAGTACAAAGTTACGGAGGAAGATAATTATATCCCTACTAAGGACAGGAACATCTTCGCCACGAAATATGGGCTGCTACTGAACGAACTTATTATGAGTCCCAAAAATGTCCTTTGCAGCATTTACTCCTACTTGGAACTCTTCTTCAGTTTTGATAAGGAGAACAGCAGTAGCGGAAAAGTCATTATGGTGTTTATCGTCATGTTATGTACTTATGTTAACTCGTACATAGGACTGGTAGTCGAGACGAATAGGGAAATACGCAGAAACTTGCGTAACATTGAAAATATTGTCGTAAAGGAGGGACTCCTACCTGGGGGAAAGCGAACTGAGAAGAAAGAAGTCACCTCACATACGGAGAAACACCAATCGGGTGAGACAAAGAAGGCAAAACGGAACAGAAGAAGGAAAAGAAAAAAACTTCACCTTTTTAATAAACTCAGAAAAAAATTGATAAAAAATGAACTATATTGCTCCGATGATGTTTTCGCTAATTTGGACACGTACTACAGGAAGATAAAAAGAAAACTAGAGGACGAGGTGATTGAAGTTTTGTTAAAGTATGCCAGATTGTGCATCCAGAAGAATGACATAACGACATGCTGCATTTACCACGGATGCATTTTGCTAATTTATAAGGATATCAAATTTAGGGAGCTCAATCGAAACAACGTAAAAAATTTATTGTCTTCTATTTTTTTCATCTTAACTTATTACACCTTCAACGCGGAAACGAACTACGCTGATTTGAAGAATATATATGGGTTGGGTTCCCTCTTTGTTAATACAAGTGACAATTTGAGCGGAGGAGGGGTGGAATTCTCCCACGTGGGCAGGAACAATATCAAGGGTGCTGCGAACGTACAGGAAATCCCTGGTTCTGCTGGAGACCCCTCAAATGACAGCTTTTCCCTGCTCATTAAGACCTTCTCTCTGTGCGAATGTGACATTTTTATTTCGATACATAGGCATAGAAATATGCTGTTGAAATATTTGGAAAGAAACGAAATGGAGCGAAACATCATTTTCGAGCATACCATCCATGTCTGTGCGTGTGTTCACGAGAATAACAAAAATGAATATACTAGTGGTGGGCGACTCAATCGGTTTAACTCAAACATTTTTTTGAATTTCCACGCGAATGAAAATATCATAAGGAAGTGGCTGCCTGCGCATAAGTTCAAGCACGTGGGAATTTATACCATAGAGAATGTGAGCCATGGCAGGGGCAACCGTAGGGGGGACGAAGAGAAGGGGGAGGAATGGCTAAGGGAAGGTGGGCGACGCGGAGGAAAAGTGGCAACCTCGAATTATTTTTTTACATCCTCTGATTCGTCCGGTTCTTTTGCGTTGGCCAGTTCGTCCGGTTCGACTGGTTTGTCTGGTTCGTCCACTTCGTCCGCTGCTTCCAACTCCTCCATGTCCTCGTACGATGATGACTTCACGTCCACGGAGGAGGACGAATCGGAGGAGTACGAAGATGTCGGGGAGGCGGCGAACGAATCGGTGCAGAAGAATCACCAAGGAGGTGCCGCCGCCCTCATGGAGAAGGAAGCGGAGTCATCCCCATTTGACGAAAATGCGAGCGGGAAAAACAACGGAGGGGATAAAAATGGGGACCTCTCTGAGGAGAAAACGACGACGCGGACGGATGAGCCAACTCGTGGGAAGTCCAGAAAGAAGACAAAAAATAAGCTCACTGAGAAGGGGGAAGAGGACGACGAGGCGGTGAAGATAAACCAATTGAAGAGGAAGAAACGAAAAAAAGAAGAAAAAAAAAAAGCAAATGAAGATGATACAAAAAAGGAGAAGCGACTTTTTGGACAATCAGGATGATGGAAGTCACAAAGATGGAACGAACAGGAATCCATTACACGACACGGAGTCCTTGCACTCCCACTCTATAAACCCCATTCTAAACTTCCCGTCCTTTTTCAAAAGCACCAGTAGAAACATCACCAGCAGTAGCGAAAAGAGGAAGCTAAGGAGGCAAAGGGCCAATGCCAGGGCGAAGGCCAAGAGGGACAGCATCCTCAGCAACAACAAATACATTTCGTATATAAAAAAAATAATAAAAGAAAAAAACATTCTGATCAATTTACAACTATTCACATTCTCCTACAAGGATAATAATATCATTACGCTAAACGATAACATGAAGAAGTTTAAAAATTACAGAGACGTCTTTTTCAACAATAAAAATAGCTACCTGAGGAGTGAGAAGAGAAAAAGGGCACATCACAGCAGCAGAATGAAAAAAAAAAATGTGAAGGTGTTAATTACGCAATCGTATCAAAACTTTTGCGCCTTTAATATTATTGGGAAGAAACACAATTTAGAAGTCTGGAGAATTTCCCACAAAATAAACTTAAAAAATTTAATGAATTACCAGTATGATAAATCCAAAATATTTTACATCAAAAGTGGTAGCCTACTGAGCAGTATGAAATTTAGCCCCACGAAGACGGAGCGGGTTAGTAGCGAAAACGCTTCTGATGATTATCTCAATATGACCTGCTTTTACAACTTTCTGTCGAACGAAGTCAAGACGGGTGTTCTCTACGAACAGGAGAACAACGAAATGTACGTGCGAATTATTTGGAAGTTTAAAAAAAGCGACATGAGTAGACCAAATGGGGATAATAACCCCAAGAGCATCCGAATCAGTGCAGAGGATGCCAAGAGTAAGGACAACAACGCCTTAGGGGGGTTGGATGATTATGGAGGGAGAAAGGATAAGGAATTTTTGGAACTGAAGTCGTTTAATATAAATTATGAGACGCAGAACATTGAGGGTCTGTTCAATTTTAAATATGAGGAGAACCAGTATGATAGCAGCTTGATCAACACAACGGAGGAGTCCTCCTTCAGTGATGACATCAGGATTGTTTCGAATGGGTACGACCAGGATGGTCTCCCCGCGGGGGACAATGGGGAGAAGGCATCCACGAAGTTGGTGCCTAGTAGTAGTAGTAGCGACGGAAGTAGCGGAAGGAGCAGCAGAGGAAGCAGCGGAGGAGGCAGCGGAGGAAGCAGTGTGGGAGGAGGAGACCTCGCCATCTATGGTGCGGGAACTGAGGCGAGCGGCCGCACTAAAGGAACAACCAACAAGCAAGCGAAACAGGGAAATTACAAAGAATCCGCGGGGGGTAAGTTAAAAAGCGGCGCCACCCATTTGGAGGCAAAAAAGGAAAAAAAGCAGAATAAAAAAAGACAGCCATGTGGATAAAGAAGCAGAAGAGGAGGAAGAACATGGACTTCGAGAAATAATTTATCGGAAAGACATGAACTGCATCTACATTTACAACATCTATTTTAAACTGAACCGCTTTGTGAAGAAGCTATATTACTGCAGTGACGTGAAAAAGGTGTACTTCTCGACCAGCATAAACAGGTGCAAAAATTTATTTTACAATTTTGAAAATAATAATGTGCGTCTTTGTTACTATAACAGTAAGGAGACGTACGATAAGTACAGCGTGAGCATATCGAGAAATCTGTATAACAACATCCAAGTGCAGACCTATTTGAACCCAGTGCACTTATGCACCTTCGTCCCAAATATTTTGTTGCAGTACTACAGTTTCTGGTATAATTCGGATGGAAGTATTATTGGGGAAATAAAGAGTATGAAGAAGAATCGGAAGAACAGAAATTCGATCATCTACATTAGATTATTCGGGGGTGAGGGTGAGGGCCTGGTTCCCACCGAAGAGACGGGAAAAAAGAACAAATGCCTCAATTTTGTGAAGAAGGGGCTACTCCTGCATGGTGGAGGGAGCAAGCATATGTCTAGTAGGAGCCATTATGGGGTTGTGCAGAAGTTACAAATTTTTAATGCACCTAAAGATTCAAGTAAAATCACCTCGTTGAGAGTGAACAATGATTACAGGGCGATGACTCTTATTAACATCCTGAGTTATGAAAATAACGAGGTGTATAGAGATTTTTACAACTTATTGATGAAATTTGATCACATTACTTATATACTAATTTATACGTTGAGTGTTCCTTCCCTTTTTGGGGGTACCTCCGAATATGTGGATGTGAGCAGCATGCCCATAACAGTCGACTTGGTTGAAATACCACGGTTAAACTTGACGCTCCGCAGGAGCAATGTGGAAATAAGGATGGGTGCCGGTGAAAAGGATGACCCAAATGAAAATCACGGTGGTTTGTCCAGTGCAGCGGCGAAAAAGGATTCATGTAAGTACCACTTCGAAGAGCTGAACATGCATTTATACACAGGAAATCTCCAGAAGTATAGCTACCTATACAACGTAATTAAGAAGATGAATAACACAGTTCTACTGCAGAACAGCAAAAGTGACTTTTTCTTTTTGGTATCCCTCCTGAACAAGCCATTTTTTCTCAATATTGCAAATTTGTATAAAGAATTTAACAAGAAGAATATCCACCTGTGTACTCTGTTGGAGAAGCATATAAACATTTTGCTAAAAAATCACATGTACGTAACTATTTATTATCATAATTTTAATATAAATATGAATGTAAACAAGAACATGGATGTGCTGAATGAGAATGCGGAGACGGACACGGCATCCAGTTTGCAGTACATCGTTTTGTCTGTCCATAGTTCGAAGCTCTTTATGAATTTTAGAAATATTTACAGCTGCTTCTTTTTTATCGTGTACAAGTATATACAGAAGGAGCATGAAGAAGTGGTTGAGTACTGCAACAACTTGAGCGTCTGCAAAGATGACATTAAGGAGATAAAATATTTGTTAAACATTTTAAACTACTGTGATAGTAGCATCTTTTCTGATGTGGACTCTTGTGCATGCAGATTGAAAATATTTATCACCCTGTCCAAGCAAATAAAAATTATTCTGCGCAAGAAGAGACATCGAATGGGCACCAGAAAAGGCATGTGGAATATGGATCAGTACTACAACATTTTCCACTATGTAAAGTCTCTTTGGAATTTTGACAAATCAGGACCGAATGATAATAACTCTTCCAGTGGGAATGAAGCATATAACAGTGGGTTGGATGCTAATCATTATTCCACCGGTAGGGGTGCCAACAGAAGAGGCAGTGAAAATGGAAATGGAGCTACACAAGGAAGGGACAACAAAAATGGAAGGAGAAAAAATCAAGTACATGATACAATGAACAAGAGTGATGACAGCTCAAGTGTATACGGCGCCTCGGACAACTCATCCTCCTACGACAGTAACCATGTGTCATCTGAAAAGGAAAACAAAAAGAAGGAATTAAATGCACAAGAAAAAATCATCGATGGAGAGGATGACGATTTGAGTGGCAAAAAAAAAATTGTCAAGAAGAGCACCGATTTTAATAAAAAAAAGAGTGTAACGGGAAGGCGTGGAGAAAGTCAGTCTCATAAAGGCCAAAAAAACGCGCAAGATAAAAGCAATAATGCGCCATATGAAGAAAACACAAATATGAACATCTACATATACTGGGATATTATTAAAGACATGCAGTTTTATATAAACAATCTGATTTATATTAAGGCCAAGTGCAAACTAACTATCGATGAGGAGATTTTCCTGTACCAAAATTGTAACATCAATATACATAAGTACAAGCTGATTTATAATAGGTACATTATCCTGAATAGCATTTTAGAGTCCAAGCTGACGTCGGAGAAGTGCAACCCACTTTTCTTTTACAACATTTTGAGGAAGAAGCAGCTGGAGAACCAAGCCAAGATGAGGAAGTACCAAATTGAGTATCGGAAGAAAAGCAAAATTGATGAGCTACACCCGACCAAGAAGTTGGAGATGCATTTGGCCTCATCGGAGAACAGCCTGATGTATAATCAGAACGGCTACGATGTGGCGAAGAAGAAAATGCAACCCATCATGGAGAGTAAAACCCATTTTGAAAACATAAAGAGCAATTTCGAATCGCTGAAGAGTTGTCTGAGTGGCAAGAAGGAAAAGCAAACAAAGGATAACAATCTCGTCGTCTCGATTAATGTTCCCAAAGTGGAAGCAGTAAAATACATTAACAACATCGATGAGAATATATTCATGAACATAAATCTGTATGACAATATTGGAAATATTATTAACAATATGAGTTACAAAAAGATGGAGGATAAGAACAACGTGGAGGCTCTGAACTACCTGAACACTCTAATCAACTCATTGGGCATACAAAACTTTTTTATAATTTACAATTACTTCATTAACAATTTGAATGTGAAAATAATAAAAGGGGAAAATACCTTCCTCTATGGAAACCTTCTCTCGAGGTATCTGTACTTTTACAATTATAACATAAGTCAGTATAGTAAAATTATCTACATATTCATATTCATCATTAATCATCAAGAAATTGTGAATATGCTTCCAAAAATTGATGACCAGAAAATGAAAAAGAATTATTTAAACTTCTTCAAAACGAATGATTTTTAACTTTTTTAATGATATTTTTAAATTTGTTCAGAATTTCCAAAAGGAAAGAAAAAAAAAAATTAAAAAGAATATTCTGCCCCTCATGGTGGATAATAATTTGTCCATATCCATTTCGGATGTAATTAAGTACCGACTCATTATTAACATAAATGTGGACGATTATATGTGTGAGAAGAGGGTCATACAACCCTTTGATGTCAAGCCAAATGTGCACGTCGGTTTCGAACTCCTCAACGAGTTATGCTTTAGCCCCTTTAAGAAGCTGTACAAGTACCTCCGCAGGGTGAAGCGAACTGGAGGGCAGACCCTCCATGGGAGAGAGGCACCCTCTCAAGCGGTTAGCGACCGAAGAGAAGTAGACCCCAGCTGGGATACGTCGCCGAGTCTAAACCAGGCCAGCAGTTTCACAACCGCGAGAAAAAGTATGCTCAACTTCGACTTTGAAGAGAGTAACATATCGTGCCAAAACACCTATTCGAAGAATTTTATCCAGAATATGAAAAACGATTATAACGCCTATCTGGACTATCAGCGGAAGAAGGTCGAATACGAGTTCATCGGGTTCAGCGCTGAGGAAATTAAGATGACATTCAGTAATGTTAAAAAGCTGAAGGAGTACGTGAACATGTTCGTCAGCATTAAGGACATTTTGCTGGAGATTTTCGTGGGGGACAATAAGCTGCTTGAGTGCATAAATGAGTTCATCGAGGGGGCTGAGAATGCCAACGGGAGTGGGAGCGGCTTCGGTAGCGGCTGCGGGAGCGATAGCGATGAAGACAGCTACAGCCACAACGGCAGTGTCAGTGGCAACGGTAGGGGTAACGGTAGCGACGGAGGGATGACCGGAGAGAAGGAAATCCTCGTCGAGGAGAATACCCCCTGGAACGAAGACCTCGTAGATATAGACACACACAACGAGCAAGGCCAGAGTAACAATCGCAGAAAAGGGGCAGAAGACAATCAGGCTGCGAGCTACTTTCTGTACAAATTCGGAGTTCTAGGAAAGGCAGAAAAGGAAATAAATTTAAAAATCCTCATAAGGTGCTTCATGTCCAAGTACGCGCATGAATATTTAGCAATGATAAACCCGAATCTGAAGAAGAAGAGCGCCAAGAAATTCATTAACATCGTCTTGCTCTACATGCTTATTATGAACCGGAAGATTTTCCTGCACGAGTGTATAAGTAGCGTGATAAATATTTTGAATATCTTCAAGGTGTACAATTTGAAGTTGAAGCTTTTGAAGCAGAAGGAGAAGAGCGTGCGGGACGGGGGTGCGAGTGGAGGTGAGAGCGGGAATTTGAGTGTGCGCGGCAACGATAAAGCAGTCGCTAATGTGAACGATGGGACGAATGCCCTGCTGAGCAAGCTCCTGAGCAGACAGCAAAAAATCATAAACAAAGCCATCAATACGATTCAACTGGGAACGAAAAACCTCACGCAGCTGACGCTCACGGAGAGGCACTACTTCACAATGAGGAGCAAATCGAGCCACAAAAAAATCGTGCACAAAAATTTGAACCACAATTCGGATTCGTCCGATGTGTCCACGTGCTACTTTTCGAGTGATCAGTACGAGGAGGGGCAGAAAACTCGCCCTGTAAAGAGAGAAGAAAATGAGGGGAGAAAATACTTGAACAGTTTAGGCGGCAAGATGGTGGACCCATTATTGTTGGGTTTGAGCCAGGAAAAACGAGAGGAGGACAAAGTGAACAACGAGAGCAGAGTGCACAGCGGGGAGAGTGCCAACTGCTACTACACATACGACCCGAGGCTGCTAATTTTTGAGTACACGAACAATTTAATAATACGAAAGAAGCAAGTAAAAATGATAAAAAAGTTTAAGAGAGATTTTATAAAAAAAAAACAGTACTGTTATCAAATAATTATGGGAGGTGGAAAGACAACCGTGTTGTCACCTCTCTACTTTTTAATCTTTTCCAATTACTTCTTAGTGTTTAATATGTGCCCCCAGCCGTTAATTCACTTTACGATAAATACATTCCGATCGAGATTTTCCTCCATCATAAAGAAGAACATCTACTACTTCAATTTCAGTCGATATGATAACATCACTACCGACTTGTACGTAAGCCTGTGTAGTGCACTAGAGAACAAATACATTTTGGTGACGAGCCCAACATGCATCAAGTCGCTGTTCCTTAAATTGGTTAACACAATCCAGGAGCTAAATAATATCAAAACTTTTGACATGATTAAGCAGAAGGCGAAAACGCACATTACGGATGCCCTGACGAAATTTTTAGGGTTTCAAAATGATGAGAATTCAATCAATGCGGCTAATGCCAATGGACTCAGAAAAACAAGCGCGGGTATGCCTGGTTATGCGTCGAAGCATGGTCACCCACCCACGGCAAGTGATTACAATATGCTCAAAAAACAGCTCGATTTGTCCGTAAGAATTTTCGACATATTAAATAAGAGTATTTTACTCATTGACGAAATTGACAACGTTTTGCATCCCCTCAAGAGTGAGCTACATTGGCCTTACGGCACAAACAGAGAAATTGATCTCGTGAATGTAGTGAGAAATTTTACTGATGTGTTCATGAACAACCCTTATTTGAAATTTCTGTACGATAAGAAAAACGACGACGTGGATATTAGGAACGTCAAAATTGCGGTAGCGAATCGGAGGGATGTAAGCGCCAATTTGTTGAATCATATTAGACAGCTGCGGGAGGAGGAGCAAGCCCAGAGGCAGGCCCAGAGACAGTTACAGCGGCAATTGCAGCTGGAAGGAGGTAACGATGAGGATGATGAAATGAGGAGGGCAACCCAACATATCAATTACGGAGGTACGGGAGGTAGCAACTCATACCATGTAGACCATCTCCGCAGTGACAACAAAGGGAGATTCAAAAATGGAGCGATGAACAATTTTAATAACTCCTTATCAACGCAGCTGTATAGAAAAGAAGATGCAGATGATTACGGGGGGGTTCATGGTAACATGGGAGAAGGTGCCATATCGGGGGGTGCACTTGGCTCAGTAATGAATGGAATAACCAAGTACGGAGCTGTGAAGATGTCAAACAACGGAGAGACAGGCACAACATATTCTTTCGTCGATTTGAGCCTATTCAGATATAAGCTAAGTTGGGTCCTGATCGATTTTTTTTTCTACCCTGTGTGTAAGAAGCTAACCATCCCGATGAACATCCACTTTAATACGAACACAGAATATATAGAGGACCTCCTAAACACGTTTAGCAAAGAAATCGAAAAGGGGATAAGAAACCACGATATTTCATTGATCCCGCATTTCCACATAATAAATTTTAAGTGGTATGATAATATTATATGGATTATTGCTCGCTATGTGTACTACTTTTTACTATGCTATAAGATAAGTGGGGTGTCGCAAAAGGTGATTGAGTCGTACTTATGCATTCCTCTTTGCATCGGCTACAATGACATTAACGTGAAGAATAGGTGCAAAGATAACAACTTCAGTAGCTCCACCATAAGGAGATTATTAAATATAAAGAAAATTTCGAACAAGAATTATTCGACCGATGCAAGCAATCTGAGGAATGAAGATCTGCAGGTCCTATCGAGTGATTACCATTTTAAAATCTTTGAAAAGATAAACACGTTGGATTATATTTTGTGTAAAATTTTAAATCTTTGTCGACTTTACATCAATGGAATTTTGCCATTCGTTTTCTCTAAAGTGAATACGGTGCATTATGGAATCCTTTCTGCGGAGCAGATTAATAGGTGCCAAATGATCATGAGCAAGAGTAGGTACTTCCTGGCCGTTCCTTACATTGGCAAGGACACTCCTTCTGAAATGTCCGAGTTTACAAATGTCGATGTGGTCGTTTCGCTGACCATTTTGTCCTATCGGTACCAAGGCATGAGGTACTTTGACTTCATCCTGAGCATGAAAAATATTTTGTACAATTATTCTCTCGAAAAGGATTACGAGCATGTGCAGAGCGAGTCCTCCGAGGGGGGGAGCGCCAGTGAAGAGCGAAGCTGTACCCATGAGGGAAGCACCCGTGATGAGGGAAGCAGTAGTGATGAGCGAGGCAGCAGTGATGGGCGAGGCAGCAGTGATGAGCGAGGCAGCAGTGATGAGCGAGGCAGCAGTGATGAGCGAGGCAGCAGTGATGGGCGAGGCAGCACTGACGGTCGAGGTAGCACTGACGGGCGAAGCGCCAGTGATGACGTACTTGCGGACAAGACAGATGGGTACGCCCACTCGAGTGGGGACCAAGCGGGTGAAGGAAGTTCTGCGAAAAGGAGCAGCTTGATGGAAACGGATAAGTCCTACAGCGGGGTGACTCCCACCGAGGAAGAGAGTTGGAAAAAATTCAGAGAAAAAAAGCGAAAATCGCACAAAGGAGGAGTGAAGACAAAGAAAGATAAGGAAAAGCAAACAGGTGAAAAAATGAAAAGAAGCGCAAAACAGACAGGTGAAAATGTGAAAAGAAGCGGAGAACAGACAGGTGAAAATGTGAACAGAAGCGGAAAACAAAAGAAGAGAGAATTAAAAAACATGTACGATTTGTACAGAGAAGTGATCGAAACGAGCGGAGCAAAAATAAGGAAAACGAAAAAGGATATTAACAACACGAACTTTTTCATATACGACAACAATATCAACAAGAGGAGAGAACAAAGTAGGAAAACCATGCTAGGAAAAAATTACGTAGATAATATAGACAGAATAGATTTAAGTGATAAGGAAATGTTGTACGAGCTGTACAATTTGACCAGAAAGAATCCATTACTAATTAGTTACTTCCTATTGGGAATTATTCTTAACAAATACATCAAGCATACAGAAAAGCAGCTTTCGTCGAATTCCCAAGATTTGACAAACAATGTTTTGTTTAAGTATGTTGTAGGGTATAGTGGCACGAGTAATGATATACTCCCTGAAGAAATTCACAAATGTAAATTTGAAAAAAGAACCATTGGTTCGATACTTAACATTATTAATGATCCTCAGATTGTCAACTTTATTTTCTTGCCATCTCAAATTGCCCCCATTGATATTTTAAGAAGCTTAGCATTTTCAAAAATAAAATTTAATAGCCTTATCGATACGGGATACCTGATTAATAATATTTCGCCTAAGAAAGTCGCTTACTACATTTTGCAATTCCTGGACTATATCGATTGCTGTGTGTATATCGATAATGGGAAGCACATGTGTATGTTGCCTCTGGAGAGGAAAAGGAGAGGAATGAGGAAAAAAAAAAAAAACAGAAATAAAGTTCAGGTGCAGTGCCCAGAAAAGGGGAAACACGACAAGGTACGTGGTGGGGGACACACAGGGAAGACGACCACCCCAGGTGCGAGTGAAACGCGCAAAAATGCAAAATCGGCAATGAAAAGAAGAAGGAGAAAAAAAAATCAAACTAGTGACAAACAAAGTGGAAATAAAATAGAAAATAATCTACACCTGAATGTTGAAATTATTCCACTGCAGGATTGCTACGTTCCAATTAAGAAACGGTTCATCTACTTTGATCACATCAATACGTTTGGGCAGGACATAAAACAGTATGTGAATGCGAACAGCTTGGTCACTGTCAATATCGGGAATGACATTTCTTCCTTCAGCCAAGGCGTCTTTCGCTTGCGATCGATCGGAATGAACCAGAAGATATTCTTCCTCATCCCCATGTGCCTTGTCAAACTGATGAACGTAAGCACGAGTCTGTTTAAGGACGCAGTTGTTGCGGACGTGGTGAGGAGGAAATCAGTAGGGGTACGGATAGGAGGAGGAGGCCACCCCAACCACTGTAGCAAACAACGTGTGGACCCCTCCTCGCACGATGAAAAGCAAATGTTGAAGAGGTTCGCCAAACGGAAGAAGCGAGTCCTGCGCGAGTGCAACAAGAACTACAGCGAGGGCAGCCAGACGGAGTCGGAGAACGACGTGGGGGAGGCGACCATGATCTTGAGTAGCAGCAGCGGAGAAAGCGCGGCAAGCGGCGATAGCGTTTGGGGAAATGGACGTGGGAAGAAACCCCCTCCCACCGATGGGATAAACATAAATGGTGGTGGGACGGCTCACCAGGATGACGACATTGAGGGTGTTCCCCTGGGGGAAGACGAAGAGAAGGATCATCCCCCACATGTGATGGACCCGCGGGAAGAATGCATGTTCGTGATCGACTGCTACAATAGTATCCACTTGGAAGAAAACTCAAAGGAAGAAGTTCTAAAAGAGTTGACGTACTACCTCATTCTGAACAACATAAGTAGCAACATAAAGCAATGCGAGCTTCTGTGTGTGCATGGCATAGTTAACATTATAAAGAGGAAGAGCATCAGGATGCTGTTAGATAATTACATAAATATTGGGGTTTTTAATTATAGAGATTATTTGGGTATTTTCAACACAAGTATCGATTTCGACGTACAGACACAGGTACCCTCCAAGAGCAGCTCATTACTTTGCATAGTCCAGCTGATTGAAAAGTTTCAAAATATTTTTACCAAAGAGGATGAATTATTTCTTCAGGACATTATTTATCGCTACTTTTGCCTACATTACGATATTTCTAATAAAACTATCGTAATGTATTTTGACGCCTTTTTTCCTCGAAAGGATTTTATGAAGACCAATTTGCCGCATGTCATTTTAGACCTATTTGAAAAGCTCAAGAAGATCAAAAAGGACCACTGTGTTCTGTCGTATAAGAAAAGCTTCGCCAAAAGGAACACCAGCAATGAGTACAACGCGGAGGATGATAACTCGATCGACAATCACTTGTTCAGTCTAGAAAATGAACAGGAGAAAGAGAAGGAAAAAGAGAAAGAGAAAGAAAAGGAGAAGGAAAAAGAAAAGGAAAAAGAAAGAAAGAAAAAGAAAAGGAAGAAGAAAAAATTACGGAAGATCAAAAAAAAAAACATAAAATGTAAGAAAGATGAATACAAATTGTATAGATGGACCATGGATGATATTAACTCAGATTTATTTGGAGCTAAGACAAAAAAAAAGGCAAACCAAATCAAAGGGGAAGAAGCAACTGGTACCATTTCCTACATAAATAATAAAGTTGTAGAGAAGTTCACTCAGTTGACGGAAGGTAGCCATCTGTTCATACCCCTCAATAAACTACCAGTGAATGATATCTACATGAATTTCCCCTCCTATGTGTATGTCTCAAAAAATTTTATAAACTCAGACTCAATCAACACCAAGAAGGGGAAGAAGCTCATGAATGTCCTGGTCGTTATCGAGTGTGTGCACAATGCAGAGGAACAAGTCACCTCCTTGAATCAACAGAGACACAACAACTACGACGAATATGCAGAAAGAGAAGCTTTGCAAAATATTTGGAACATTCTAAAGGAAGATAATATACAAGAGATCCTAAATATTTTGGATATCAATCCTTTTAAGTATTCCTATGACTTGGCGAAAGTTATGACGGACCATGTGAAGAAAAATGAGTTTGATAGCAACCGGTTTGGCAGCTTCGTTTCGCTACTAAACAAAATGGAACTTTACTTTAGTAATAAAAATAAAAAGTACATCATTGTAAGCTTGCAAGAGGCGGAAACGTTGCGTTATTACATCCATAAGAGGTTCAGTAGGCAGAAAGTGGCAAAGGCCCTGTCCGGTAAATCCTCCTATTTGGTGAAGACGGACAGTTTTTACCTTCCTTCTAAGGCGGAACCAAACAGAAATGCTAATTTTGCCCTTCAGGAATCTACCGAGAAGAAAGTGCAAACACACTCTATTGGTGACAACCTTTTTGATACCCCCAATGAGGGAGGTACCAACAATGCGCAAGTGGAGAAACGGGGCCCCAATTTAAATCACGAAATAGACAACTTCATGGAGGAAGAAATGTTCCAAGAAAATTTAATAAGCGACGGGTGGGGGCTGAACAACAACCTCTCCAGCATAGCACTGGAGGGAAAGGACGAAGAGGACGATATGGATCACTTTTTTATGGAGGATATTAACAAAAAGGGAGTAGAAAAGAAGCCAAACGTGAGTCATACAAACAAATGGGAGATTACACAGGGTGGGGTGACTAAGGAGGAACAAAACGTAGAACTGATATCCATCTATGAGAAGGAAAAAATGGAAATCGAACCAGTAAAGGAGGAAAACTTCTTTTCAGATGTGCACATAAATCTATACAACTACCACTTTTGGTTCACCCCCATCGAAATTACGGACCGAAATAATCTGAGGAAGTATCTCTCCAGGCAAATACAAATAGTGTACAGCGTATGTAAATTTTTTAACTCGGATCGAAAATTTATTGACGCACATGTGAATTTGTTACTGCAGTACTTGAATTTTAATGCACCCAAGCACCGATTTAGCTATTTCAATGATTTATATCTGCTGAGGAGAATAATGAAGGACAGTCTAATCAAGAGTAATCTCAAAATGCCTGAGAAGAAGAGCCTCCTCATCAAGAAAAATATCGAATTAGAAATGGTGGAAAAAAAGCTGTTTGAAGGGAATGGAGACATTTATGCTTTTAAAATTATGCAACAAACTGTCAGACAAAGTTTAAAAAAAAAACAATTAACACTTCAAGAAATTTTTGACAAAGATGATTTAGATTACATCTGTAGCAAACAGGACATTCGAATCCTTTTCGACTTCTTAAATATCCGGGATAGCAACTGTGTCAATGTTTTATTTGACATTTTGGGCTCCACCATTTCTTTGCACGAGCTGTGCGTTACTCTAAACCCTGTGGAAAATATCAAAAAAACGGATTTCCAGAAGGATCTATACACTGAGGATAAGAAGAGATATGCCGAGGATTTTGTCAGTGAAGCTGAAAAGTACCTTAAGAATTTTAGATTTTCCCTCACGGAGCACACGTATTTTAAGGTGATATGGTCCGGCAGGATTTCCAGCCAGCGAATTGTTCAGGAAGCGCTGGACGGCCGGGAGGCAGCCACATTTGGCGGCGAGAAAAGGGCCCCGTTCGGCCAAGAGCCTAGTGAGTACGCTCTCGGCGCATCGTTAGGTGGTGCATCGTTAGGCGGTGCTTCGTTAGGCGGCGCTTCGTTAGGTGGCGGCATGAGCAGGAACGGCCCCCCGAGTGAGCGAGACCCCAGCCACAAGTCGCCAACGAACGACTTGCTAAGCGACATCTTTGGATTCAACAGGGCGCAGAGAAGCGAGCAGGATCCCATGTATGCCGAGCAGATTAACCACCCAGTGAGAAACTCGGAACAATTTTACATCTACGAAGCGGAAAATATAGACCCTAAAGACAGAGGAATGATGAGTAAAAATAAACATAAAATTATTTTTGGCCATTATGCATCGACCAAGCCAGGGGATAATAATTTCCCCATATTGGAGATGACAGACATATCGATCAATAGCATGTACACAAGTGCATCTGCCCAAGAAATTCTTAACCTTCTATTTCCATATCCTAAAAAATATTTGTTACTGTGGCATGAAGATTATTCTATAAAGAGTGTCGATGAGTGTCTGCACATATGGAAGCCCGTCTTGTCGTCTGCCCACATTTCCGGCACCACCTTCCTGGGCTTTGTGGGCACTGTTGGCCCACACCAGCCCCCCTTGAACAAGATCCGGGCTCTACCCAAGTCGCTGGTCAAGGTGGTGCAGAATAAGAAGTTCGCCACCTTTTACTCGGACAACAGTTTCTCCATCGACAACTCGGGCGTGTTCAACTCGCTCAACGTTCACTTTTTCAGTAAGCACCACATCCTCCCCGGCCATAGCGGTCATAGCAGCAACGCTGGCCAGTGCAGGGGGAGCCGCCTTTCCCCATTTGCCGCTCCTCTCATTTGCCGCTCCTCTCATTTGCTGCTCCCCCCTTTTAGACGGCCTGGACGTGAATAACTACGAAGAATTCCTCTTCAGGAATTTCTCCCTTAATATTGTCGCTAAGGTTAAAAAGATCAAGTTTGTGAATGAAGACATCTTCAATTTATGGGGCGAAGAAAAGCCACAGGAGCAGGAGGATGATGACGAGACTTCCCCCGAGTGGGAAATAATTCCGCAGTGCTTTTAGTCCTGTTAAACGTTGCTTCTGCGTAAAATGGGACATGCGTTTTTGCACATTTGTGAAGTAAACGGTTTTTCCTCCCCCTTACTGAGTGTACCTCCCCTTTTTTCGTTAGCCCCATGGGGAAAAAAATGCTGCCCAGTTGCCCACATCGCGGCGAAAAAGTTTGCTGCATATTCTGAACGCATGTACATGTGCGCACATTTTTTTTTTTTTTACCCATTTATGTTGCATTTTTGAAGAAACCGCCCTATTTTAAGATGATCAACAGGGGAAAAAAAGACAAAATAAATGATAAAATAGCATTTATATGCAGAAAGCATATTTACCCTCGTTTTTGCTTTCCCATTTTTTTAACCCCCGCTGAAGGTACGTACAGGGAAGAAAACCTGTTGGCCATAACTGCCGGCAATGAGCTCCCTCAAAAGGAAGAAATTTACGGGGGAGTATATATCTCCACAAAGGGAACAAACCATATTTTGCACGTCTGCTTAAGATCAATTTGGCATTAGCTTCGTTCCTCTTTGGGGTTATTTCTCCCGGGGAAAATACGCACATTGTAAGCATATAAATGCATATGCCGTGTAAAAATATACGTGTGTGAGTTATCGTCTTCCCCTGCTTGGGATGGAGGGGGCCAATGGGTGAGTTAAAAATGTTACACCGTTTTTAAAACTAGGGTGCAATTTTTCTTGCACATAAATTGAGTTTTAATTGGAAGTCTATTAAAATGGTTAACAACATGGTATGCGTGGTACGGGGATGTGTATTCATTTGTCATTAGCTGGTCGTTAAAAATGAAAAAAGGAGGTGCAAGGATAGGAGTCGCAAAAGCATACATATATACGTGATGCACGTACATGCGTGCACGCACTGGATACTTGTATAGCTATGTAATGTATATAATAAGTGTGCTCGCGCATGGGATGTGTGTGTAAAATGTTTTCTTGGTCTCTTCTTCTCTTCCTCTGCGAAATAACCCAATTTTACGCTAAATAAAAGCACACATATACAGATCCAGCTAGTTAATTCCTCTTTTTCTTGTCCATTTTACGCTTGTAAAATAGCAACTCATCGCCCTCAATGATGTAACCATCAGCTTTGCCGCACTGTCCAGGTCTGCTGCTGATGCAAGCTAACACTCTTCCCTGTTTGAACTGTTCCAATAAAGCTGGGTCGATCTGCTTGGATTTTCCTATCTTTTTAATTACCGTGTATGACGATTTTGCCTTTTCATCTTTCTCTTCATTATTTTCTTCATTTTCTTCACCTTCAGCTTTGTTCTCCTCCTTGTTCTCTTCTTCAGTTTTTCCTTTTTTCTTCTTTCCTAGGGTTACACCAAATGTGTTTTCGTACCTATTCAGGGTTAAAAAAAAGGCGAATAAAAATGTAATATACGTGTAAGCAAATTGTTTTCTTCCTCTTTTGGTGGCGGGGGGAAAAAAAAAGAAAAAAAGGGAGGGATTTTTCTTAATGTTTGTAAAAAAAGTGCCAGAGATATGATTTACAAGTTGGCATTTTTGGAGCGGGTGTTTTTTTTTTAAAATTTTTTTTTCTTTAATCAGTCGGTAATTCCAGCTATATTATGAATATATTATTTCCTCAAATTTGTTTTCGGAAATTTAAATGGTATATATTCTTATCATCATCAAAAAAAAAAAAAAAAAGCCGCACACCGTTTGCCAGAGATTCCCCCCCTCTCCTTTTGCTTGTTTAACGTGCTCGTTAGAGGCGTGTCACATTTTTTTTTTGCTCCATTTCGTCGACTTTGCTTGGCATTCTCATTTTTTTATCCTTGCATTGGTG
Organism: Plasmodium cynomolgi strain B; assembly: GCF_000321355.1. Taxonomy (NCBI): domain Eukaryota; phylum Apicomplexa; class Aconoidasida; order Haemosporida; family Plasmodiidae; genus Plasmodium; species Plasmodium cynomolgi. Next base: position 1,810,346 of record NC_020406.1, read on the forward strand.
TGACGCTCGCAACTTACCATGTAGTAAACGGATGGGAATCAATCAGAACGATGCAGTTTTTGACCAACGTCTTTGTTCTGACCAGCTCATTGTTGGACGCATTATAAACAACGTCGATAATTCTGGTGATTTTTGAAACTCCAAATGCTGGCCAAGAAAAGCTGCCTGAATCGAGTTTGATTGCACGGTACTTGTAATTTCTTCCTCTTCCCCTAACAATATGGACTTGTCTACTGCCCAACTTGGTGTTCGATGGGGGCCTTCCTAATTCATACTTTCTCTTCTTCTTGTGGATTTTTTTTTTTCCACCAGTAAGGCGGAGTTTGTGTCGGCCGTCTCTGCTGATACCCATCTGTGGAGGGGTTCCAAAACAAAAAAAAAAAAAAAAAAAATTATGTGTACATTTTCACGTAAGCATATGATACGAAGAACACATTTTTCTCAAAAATGTGGAAAGCTAAATGTATAGAGTTTCATTCGAAATGGGCAAAAACAGGGAATACATTTTTCCCTTTTACGAAAAAGGCATGTGCATGTGCAACTTTGTTTTGCTTTACACTTCACGTATGGATAAATATGTAAAGCATGAAGGTGCATTCACACAAATATGTTCACGTGTATAAGTGGTGATAACTTTTTATTTATGGTGTATTTCTCTCCAAATAATGCAAACGGTTAACGCGGGTAATAAACACAACGTGGGGATATTGTTCAATAGGGGCATCGGTCAAATGAAAAGAAATAAGTGTAAAGGCATCCAACAAGTGCTACGCGGTAATAGGCAGTTCACAAGAATGTACGACCTTCTCGCACAACGAAAGCACAACGGCTTTAACTGTGACGTCCCTTCCTACGCACGTATGAACGCTGGTGAACAACACCCCACGTGCAGCTTCGCGGGCCCCATGTGATGATGTGCTCTCTTTTGTGATCACTACAGCATCGCGCTCAGTAATGTAGGCGTGTACAGCTTTGCCATTCTGCCATTATGCCATTTTGCCATTTCGCAACTGTGCGATTGTGCGTACGTATGCGAACGCCGTGCGAGCCACTTTCATTTGCATATTACACTCTCATCCGCTCGACTTACCTTTTAAGCGACTAAACAGTGTACTGTTATTTTTCCGTTATATGGATGAAGGAGCCTCTTAAAAAATTCCTTAACGTTAGTTTGCAATATGAAAGGAATTCATATTTTGATAAATACCAGAAGGGTTACAAATATTCGCAAAAATGTTTATAAATTTTTTAAATGAAAAAAAATAAATGCCACATGCGTATATAAATTTGGTAAGCTTTTTTTTTTGAACGGGCGTCGTATATTGGTTAGGGTTTACAAATGTATGTGCCAAGCACGTATGCGCGAAAAGGGTTAACGTGAACGTAGCCTTATAAACAAAAAGAGGTATATGTAAAAAAAAAAAGGCTCATGTATACATTTTATTTATACTTTTTGGCTGCCCATTTGGAAAAGCGTATATATGTATGAACAGAAAAATATATGCCGCGCGAAAAATAAATGTCATTAATATAAGGGTTGTTAATTCCCTTAAGTGGTAGAAGCTTAGCGGTGCTGTGCTGCTACAAATGGCAACTTTGCACAAGTTATAGTGCACCACTTTGTTTTTCTTCTTTCGCGTCAACCCGTGCGATATTTTTTTGTATTCACCTCACCCATATATGGTATTATGACATGATGGGGATGACCTGTGATAGAGTTGCAGCTTTCCTTTTTGTCGCAAGGCAATTCGCTTCGGATTGGGTTTTGCCAAGTATCCCTCTGTGCGCAGAGGCGGCGTCAGCGGTAACTGCAGGGGGTTATATATATGCCACAGGGAGGCACCAAAAAAAAAAAGTCGCACGTGGAGTTATGCGCTTATATACGCACAGTTACCCGATTTGCGCTTTTTTAACATGTCATAAAAGGAAAAAAAAAAAAAAAAAACCTACCATGAGTAGGTGCGTCGTATGTATGTAACCCTTTGTGATGAGCGAATGCATATACATTTATACCGTTTGGCGACGTTTGCATATTCAAATTTTACCGCCTCGACTTCTTCCCAAGGGATCGAAAATAGTAATAAAGAAGCGATGCGGTGGGGGCTAAGCCTTCTCCATGTGTATTTTTTTTTTTTTCGTCATGCTTATTTTGCAAAAAAACTCGCACAGGACCCTCTTTGGATTATTTTTCATGTCGAACGTTTTTTGTTTTTTTTGCTTTTCCACCAAGAGTGTTCGCGCAGATTAATCGGTGAAGAAGATAGCTGTTGGCAGTTATATTTGTATATGCATACGTGATGAGGCATCATGCGGGGTGATGTGATTAATCGAGGTGGGAAACATATGAACATACGTTAAAAAAAAATAATTTGTATAAAAGGATTAAATGGTCAACCACGGCCTGCTTTACATTCATATGCTAATTGCAGAATTAATGAGGGTTGCGTAACCACCCTTTGTTATTTTTTCTTTTCCCAATTTGAATTTACATTTACTGCTCCGTTCATGTGGCGTAACGTGTTATCCCTAGTTGTACACCTGTGTGGGGGGTGCGATGGATGTATGCACGTAACTCCCGCAGATGGAACTCCAATCCGGTTGCACGTAAATAATTTGTTCTTTTACGTTCCCAACAACAGAGGGGGTTAAGAACCAATTACGCTCTTTCACAAATCGGCAAATTTTTTAATATCAAATAAGTAAAGAATTTCCAAAAAAAAAAAAAGAAAAAAAAGTTAAAAATGTTTTAATTTTTTTTTTTTGGGGGGGGTGACGAATAAATTCAAATTGGGAAGAATATCACCACCTTCTTTTATCGCTAAAAGAGGGGTGTACAGGAACCGCTGCGCATGGGGTTCGTTACATATGGACTCTACATGAACGCAATTACGCAGACAGTGTGTTAGTTCTTGGCGCTCTGGCCATTTTTGCACACATGAAAACAGAACTTTGGGTGAAAATCAACGAAAAATGGTAACCCGGGGTGATGGGACACAACCCTAATGATGCGTCAACAGAATGGTGAAACAAACCGAATTGTCGCCCATTCAATGTTTTCACTTTTTTTTCTTCAAAATTTTGTGTATAACTTCTGACGATAACTTGTATATTTTGTTCTTCGCCTTTTTGTCGCACTTCCTCATTTTGGAAATGTCCTTAATAACCGTCATATTTCCGACCTTCAATTCCCCCTCCAACTTTTTGGCCTTTTTCTGTTCCCTTTTTATTTTATTTTTTTTTCTGCGTTCACTAATTTCGTCGAGCATATCATTCTCCAAATCTTTTCCCGCTTTGATCAATCGCTTCAAATGCGTATTTTTGTGATTTTTTTTCTTTCCGCTCACGTTATTTTTCTTTATCTTTTTGATGGTGCTGTTCTTGTTTTTTATATTTAAATAAACAACGTTCCTTTGAATCATTTTGTTAATTTCTTTTTGTAATTCGTCATTGTTGGCGAAGATGTTATCGTTATTCTCTTGGGGGGTACTGTCCACGTTTGCTCTTCCATGATTATTACTTTTTTCTTCCTCCGTACTTTGATTAATTGGAATATCTTTTTCGCCTTCGCTCATTTTTACTTTCTGTTGCGTGACGTATCGTTGTGCCTCTTTTTTTTTTCCCTATTCACCTCTTCCCTTTCGTTAACTTGGAAAAGTAGGAAAAACTCCCTTTCTTGTTCGCTTAAAATTGGATTACTTTCCACTGCCCATTTGGCGAGATGGAAGAGGCACGTTTTTATGGGGAAAAAAAAAAAAGGACATACGGGTTTGCAGCAGAAGGGAGGTAGGTAAATTAAAAAAAAAAGAAAATGAAGCGTAGAAATGGGGCGGAAATGTACGTAAACTTATACGTAAAAATAAAAATTTTTTTTTTAATTTCTTTCCCTTGAACATGCAAAATATGAATTTAAAAAACAAATGCTTCCATTCGTTCGGAACAGTCCTGTCGTTTGCATAAATTTGGGCTCTTGAAAATTTGGATTTTTTTTTCTGTTCGTTCCTTTCCTGATTGCAATTTTTTTAAAGGCTTTCATTATGGTGCATACAATGCAAACCGTCCCAGGGGGTCCAAATCGGGGAAAAGTACCTTTCTCATTTGCGTAGATTTTTTTTTTACAATTTTTCCATTTTTTGTGTATGTTTTACTTTTCCCAACAAGATTGGGGGTTTTAGAAGAGTGGGATGCCTCATTCCGGGATTTAAGCACAACACCTTTTTTCCCCCTTGTGTGATGAACACAATGCAGCTTTTAAAGTTTTATTTTAACTAATTACTTATATATATATACATACACATTTATGCTGATGCACATAAGCAAAATTTTGCTCTTGTGAGCAGCCCCCTCTCAACGAGTACGTTCCTGTGTGGGTGCTAAACATATGAAGAGTTGTCACCCACGATTTGCTATATATTCATTCATGTGACTAATTGATTACCGTTGCTTTGTATTTCTCTCTGCAAAATCCCAGGGCATCAAAATTCATTGTGGCGTTTCGTGCTTGTATAAGTATGCATTTTTGCTGCCAGCCGGACGGCTCCCACCTTTTTTGAAGGCACGTGGAGAACACACTGGGAAATTTCCCCATTTGAAGGTTCCACCGTGTGCTGTGCTCTACCTTTTAAGAAACAAACAAGTGCCCCCCTTTTGTTACATACATTTTGAAGCTTCCATTTGAGCGTATAAAGCTGTCATATGCGAGATATAAAATTTGCATCATTTTTAAAAATTCCACCTTTTTTTTTGTAACCATGTTGAGTATGCCTGGTAGACAGTTTAAAAAAATATATATTATTTTAATATCATTTAAAATTATTTGAAATTATTCCATTTGCGTACCCATTTGTGTTCCCTTTTGTATTCTGTCCCCGTGGGTACTGTTAAAATTTTTTATTTTCCCCACGGGGAGAATTTCTTCGCGCTTTTTTTTTTTTTTTTTGCGTATATTTTGGCTAGGCGTAAAAAGGGAGCATCCCGAGAAAGACCACATAAGCGAGTTTTCATGCATAGGATGATCACTCATGTTGGACCCCCTCTCCAGACACGTGAACAAAGGTTGAACGTGACTTCTGAATGAGAAGCGAAGAAATACAAGGTGAAAGAGACATACATATCGTACATTTTAAAAAGAAAATCAAAATTTTTCCATTTATTAT
>NC_020406.1:1815598-1819448 GCF_000321355.1 Plasmodium cynomolgi strain B
AAAAAAAAAAAAAAAAAAAGAAGAATTACAAGCAGTATTGGAAGCATAAGAAATGCGTACCTTTGTGAGCTTCAGCTGAGACAGGAAATTCGATTTTTTTTTTTTTTTAAGATAGCTCCGCGTAAGTATAGGACAATTTTTTCCTCAAAGTTTGAAGAGATTTATAACCGAATTTAGAAGCAACTTTGAATTGCGCTAATTGGCGAGTCACTTCGAATCACAGCGAATTGGTCTTATCCATTTGGAACGTCGTAAAAGTTTTTGAGTTGCTCCCAGCGCTTGAGTAGGAGCATACGTTCCAACATAATCGCTTCCCCCGCGGAGCAGTTAGGTTCTCGCTTCTGGGAGTTTAACCGCACGGGCGTTCAATTCGACGCGGTCGCAGGAGAGGCATATCAACGCGCGAGAAACTCCATGGAGGGTAAAATCCACAAGAAGTACAAAGTGGTGAAGAACGAAGATGTGAACCATCGGTACACTATCAACGACGTAGAGGTGTACTTCCCCTACGAGCTGTACGACTGCCAGTATAACTACATGTTGAGCGTTTTGAATGCACTGAAGAAGAAGGAAAATGCGATTTTGGAGTCCCCAACTGGGACGGGAAAGACGCTGTGTCTACTCTGCGCGAGTATTAGCTACCTGGTGGACGTGATGGAGAAGAAGGGAGCTTTCTCGGAAAATATAAACATTACGGAGAATAAAAAGAATATATCATTCGATTTTAAGGAGAATGAAAATAGTAAAGGTAGCCCAGCGAAAGTTGCCCCCCCGAGTGACTTCCCCAAAATAATTTACGCATCTAGAACCCACAGTCAGTTGAAGCAAGTTATAAAGGAGTTAAAAAATGTATACTTTATTAAGAACAATGAAAAATACAAACTGCTGACAACTATTTTGGGTTCCAGAGACCAGCTATGTGTTCACAATATTAACTACAACTACAAAGGAACCATGTTGAATAATATGTGTAAGAGGACGAGGAAGAATGGAGAGTGCATGTACCACAATGGATTGAAGTACCTATACAAGTTAAAACATTTATTTACTACCCCCATGGATGTGGAAACACTTAGCGAGATAGGAAAGGGGAACTCGGTAGGGCAAAATATCCATTTTTGCCCATTTTACGCCACGAGGGAAATTCAGAATGAATGCCACGTAATTCTGCTTCCATATAACTACCTCTTCGAAGAAAGCACAAGGAAAATCCTCAAACTGAACTTAGAAAATAGCATCATTATAATTGACGAAGGGCACAATATAGAAACTGTTGCAGAAGAAGCGGTGTCCTTCAAAATTAGGGACTCCGAATTGAACCTCTTTCTGGAGGGCATCAAGGCTACGCTAACTGTGCTGGACAAAGTGAACGATGTTGATAAGGAAACGAAAGACAAAGTCAATGTGGACCAACTGTTCATACTGAATAGAAGTATCACAGCGTTGATCTCCTGGCTGGACAATGAAAGATTGGAAAAAAATGAAAAAAATAAAGTTAAAGAAAAACATAAGACCTATGAAGGGAAACAAATTTTTGATATTTTCGAAAAAAATAACATAAACATAACAAAGGATAATTTTGAAAATTTTCACACTTTGCTGTCATCCATGGTGGAATTACTGAATAGATATATTAACGACTTTAAGATCTCACAGATGGACGTGAAAAATATCACCAAGTATATCTCTACCATTGATAACATCAGGAAATCGTTCAGCATCCTCTTTAGCGATATAGTGAGAAATTGTATTGAATATTTTCAACTGTACATTAATGAAGAGAAGGTGGCTTACTCTGAATGTGGTGATGTGAACAAAGTGTACGATAACATGAAAAAATTTGCCAAGAATAAAACCAAAATTGTGTATGATAAGTATAACTACACCATGAGCAAGAATATATCACTTTTGTGCTTTTCCGCCACGGCTAGTTTATGTGGAATTATAAAAGAAAAAGTCAATTCAGTTATTGTAACGTCGGGTACGTTGTCCCCAATCGAGCCGTTTTCCAAGCAACTTAGCGGGAATTATTTCTCCTTCAAACATATCCTTGAAAATGACCACGTGATAAAATCTCATCAACTATTCGTTGGCTGTATGACGCATTATAACAATCAAATTTTGCTGTCGACATATGAAAATAGGAGCAATGACAACTACATGAAAGCATTGGGGAATTGCATTTTCGACTTGATTATTTGCATCCCATATGGAGTGTTAATTTTCTTTTCCTCCTACAGTTCTATGACCGAAACGGTGAATGCTTGGAAAAAATTTAAAATCTTCGAAAAGATAAATTCCTACAAAACCATATTCGTGGAACCAAATAAAGCAGCAGAATTGAAGGACATCCTAGATCAGTACGAAAATATTATCAAGAAGAAAAGAAAAGGAGCCATTCTTATGGGAGTTTGTAGAGGAAAAATCTCGGAAGGAATAGACTTCAAGGATGACTGCTGTAGGGGAGTCATTATTTGTGGTTTGCCATATGGAAATGTGTATGACAGCAAAATTATTTTCAAGAAGGAATTTCTCGACAATTTTAAGTACGAATCTTCTGGAAATGATATGATTGGTGGGGCTAATGGAGGGGGTGTCCAATCAAACAACACCACTTTATCGAACATTTCCAAGGGGAACAAATGGTACAATGAAGAAGCAATGAGGTCGATCAACCAGTCTATAGGAAGAGTCATTCGACATAAAAATGACTACGGGTCTATTTTCTTTTTAGATTCTAGATTTTCCAACAATCAGAGGATTAAGGAAATCTCCAAATGGGTCAGGACTCACTTTCGCATATATAGAGATATCGAACAGATACAAAGTGACATAGACAAATTTTTTGAGCTCTTTAAGGGGATACAACAGAACAATCTGGACTTAAGCGCTAGTGCAAGTGCGGGGGAGAATACCAAGGGGGAGTGGAATAGCAGTAGTGCTAGTGGAAATACAAGTAGTCAAATCCAAAAAATCGGAAAGAATTTTCAAGACTGCTATATCAAGAGCAGTAACGACAAGACCAACAGGAACAAACACTCCATGGCACAAAACAAGTTTGTCTTTAACCCCATTAAGAAGATGAAAAATCAACCCAAAATACTTAGCATGATACAGAATATCACTAAGGGGAAAAACCAGGAGAAGAACATTTTGATCGATGATAACAAAGACCTGAACATTTTTAAAAGTGGTGATGAGGTGGGTGCGGAGCAGGCTGGTGGAGCTAAGCTCAGCAGCACCAAGCAGGACAACACCAAGTTGGACAGCACCAAGTTGGACAACGCCAAGTTGCTCATTTCATCATTTAGAGAAATCCTATCGAAGGATATCTACGACCAGGTTTTTGAGCTCATCAAGGATACCAAGAAGATGAGCAGCGAAAATAAGTACGAGTTGATGATTAGCAAAATTTTGGAGCTAGTCGTTCAGAATTTTGTTCAGGAGAGAAGGGAAGCCTCAGAAGGGGGGAAAGTCGCAAATGGATCCGCTAAGCAGGGCGAAGATGGCAAGGAGGATTCCCTCAAAGATACATACGCCCACTCAAGTGCAACACAACACTTCAACGATGTAATGACTGCCCATCAGTTGAAGATCGTGTGGCGTATGCTGGTTAACCTCATTAACAATTTTTTTCCAGTTCAAGAAAAGGAAAAATGTTTTTTTGTCCTTCAGAAGAGGTTTAAGGAGAGGACCACTAACTTTGACGAGTTGGAGAAGTATGTGTACAATTATAGGCTGGAAAAAATTGAGATCATTTAGGTAGGGGAATGTGCTGTGAGGTGTAGCATATGTGTCCTTTTTTTTTTTTTTTTTTGCNNCCGTACCCCCTAGTTGTACAATCGTAAGG
>NC_020406.1:1819458-1836807 GCF_000321355.1 Plasmodium cynomolgi strain B
TGTCTTTTTGTTTTTTTTTTTTTTTTTTTGCGCGACCCCCCAGTTGTACAATCGTAAGGCGTTTTACTAGCCAGGGGCCTACCTCCCTAATGAATTTCCTGTGTGTCTTGTGCCGCCTACCATCGAGGCGCCATTCAAATGGTTACCACGCCTCCGCTATCTTTTCGTGGTCATGCCCATTGCAGAGGCCCACACTTGGAGCAGCCTTTCTTTTCTTGTGCTTCTCCCCAACCAGTCTGACTTATCCCGTCTGTCTTACTAATTCCTTTTTTTCTGTGTCCAAACGGAAACTTTTTTTTTTAATTTTTTCAACGGAAGAATTGTGAGATGTTTGGATGTTTTTTTTTTTTTTTTCCCAATCTGTTTCGCGCCACTACGGAGGAAACCCCTTTGGAAGAAAAAAAAAAAAAATGGGGACGAGTGGGCGAAGGGGCGCTGTTCCTAATATTTACGTTTAAGAAAATTAAAAAAAAGTTATCCCCATGCGGAGAAGGTTTGCATGTTGTAAGTTTTTTTCAAAAAAAAGGAAAAAGTAAAACGCAAAAATGGGCACATGCGCATATGTACACGTAACCGTTTCAAATACCTCGAGAGGACCCCCTCCCCGAGGGAACGCTTAAAAATGTCATTCAAATGTAGCGATGCATTTTTTTTTCAGTAAAAATTTACGAGTTGTCTGTTTAAAGGAGCTACACATGTGCCGATTATAGTGTGTAAATCTTCAAGGAGACTGAAAAAAATTATGTTTAGCTCTGATAACACGCTAGGGGAGGTAGTTTAGCGCTTCCACTCCATTACTGTACTTGTGCTGCGAAGTGGGGATGCAAAGAGGGGGGGGGAGAAAATAGAAACAAGCTAGAAGGGGTGCGTAGATGCACATAAACGCGCATATGTATAAAGGCGGACTCATATGTATCCACGTGGGGCCAATCAGTGGAACCTCTTTGTTTCCACTCACCAGCCGATTTTCCATGTGCTTTTTGAATTTGCTGTACACATATTTTATTAAAACTACGAAGGCAAAAAACACCAGGGAGGCGAAGAAGGTTATGAGGAATATCTTCAAAAGGCTGGCGTGAGGAAGAAAGGGCAGAGAATTCCAAGTGGTGTATCCATTCAGTTAGATGCATCAGAGCATGTACATGTATAGGCACATGTGTCCAATTTCCGTGGTTCACTCAGACACCTACCCGTGCGTTGAGCTCATATTCTTTATAAGTTCTACATTGGAGTTGTCGGTGGTTATGGGGGAGTCAACTTGGTGCCTCTTCTGAGACAAGTAACTTTGGAGGCCGCCACTCGGGTCGTTGGAGTAGTTGTCCCTCAGGCTGTGGGTGATTCTTCGCAGGATGTCTACAAAGGGGGAAGCGGACAAATTGGAGAAAAAAAAAAAATTGCGGAAAAAATAAACTGGACGCCTGAGCGACGAAGTATATGAAAAGGGGAAATGACGCACGCTGTTCGTTCACCGCAGGACAATCACTGCGTAGAAAAAAAAAAAAGGAAGAGCCAACTTGTGAATTTTTTTTTTTTCAAATTTTACCTTCTCTGTTTTCTTCGTATTTTAGGGCAAACTTTTTCGCCTCCGCTTGTTTTAGTTTTTCTTGGGTTTCCAATTCAGAATCGTCTAAATCCCTCAGATGGATAAAACTTCCCAAATTGCACGCACTCGCACTCCCCAGGCCATTCATATATGTCCAACTCTTCGCATTTCCCGGGTGGGACAAACTCTCCAAACTACCCACATTTCTCACTCCTTTAATTCCCCCCCCGTTTTTTAGCCTTCCCAAGGGTGCGAAATTTTCGGGGGGGATAAAGGTTGTCACTTCTGTCGTATCCATGAATTTCCTTTCCGCAGCATAGAGAGAGAGGAAAATGCTGAATGGGTAAATTTTCTGTGCGGCCCTTTTTTCTGAAAAAGTTGTCCTGTGGGGGTGAATGGGTGTGCACACGTTCGTGGAGGTGCACCAGCGGATGCATAGTCCAGAGAAAATTAAAAAGGGAGATGCGGTGGTGTAGCAATGAGACGATGCAGTGGTGTAGCAATGGGACGACGCGGTGGTGTAGTAATGAGACGACGCGGTGGTGTAGCGATGAGACGACGCGGTGGTGTAGCGATGAGACGACGCGGTGGTGTAGCGATAAGACAATGCGGTACGAATGTATAGCGGAAACATACACAACACGCGCAAAGCGAAGCAAAAAATTCAACAAAAGGGAAGTGAGCTTTTATGGGCCTTAAAAAATTGTAATTTTTTTCCGTCCTTTTTTTTTCCACTTTTGCAAGCATATTTGACGAGCCGAACGGAGGGACAAAATGGAATGGCGAAAAAAAAAAAAATTTAAGGGCAAATTAAGGGCAAATTATGGGCAAATTATGGGCAAATTAAGGGCAAATTAAGGAAAAATTATGGGCAAATTAAGGGCAAATTAAGGGCAAGTTTTGGTGGCTCATAATGAGAATAATTCTTCAGCACAAGTTGCATTTGCGTCATGCTGGTGTATAAGTTATAAAAAGCAACCCACTTCAAAAAGGAAAAAGAAATAAAAGTCAATTGAGCGAGTAGACATACGAAGCGGTAAGAGGATGAACACAATAGACAAATGGGCAAGCTGCAAATGGGACAACTAATTGGAAACCACGAAAAGGAAGAAAGCAACTCTTTCTCCACTTCTTTTTTTGCTTCTCACTTTTTTCACTTTTCATTTTTTTTTTATTCTCAAGTGCCGCCATTCGCGCGTGACACATTTTTGCACACTTAGAAAATAAAGGGGATGCCACTTTTGCCTGATTTCTTCTTCAGGTCTACACACCATGAACGAGAACATGGTAAGAGGCATTTATCCTCCATGTACTTAAGGGGGCTTCGGAATAGAGAGGAAAAGGAAGGTTCTGTTTGTGCGAATAAGTCGGTTATTTAATTCGGCACGCTCGTGGGCACATGCACGTTTGGGGGGAAATACTGCAGCAATTTGGATCAATTTTGAGGTATTTTTTTGCAACTTTTTGCAACTTTTTGCAATTTTTTTGCCAAGTAGGGGGCAACATTTCACGCCAAGAAATGTTAAAAAAATCGCCTTTCTTCTTCCCCCCTTTTTATGCATCAAAAACATGAATGGCTAAAACAGACAAAGGAAAGGGGGCCCCATAAAATGCCTCCAAAATAGGACTCCCCCCCCAGGGTACCGCACCGAATGAAATTTTGTCAAATACGAGGGGTTAACAAATAGGAGGACTAACAAAATGACTGTGTGGACAAATCGGATTAGTAAAAGACTGTTTCATCACTTCATTTTCTTGGAGATCCTTTTTTTTTTTCCTTTTTGAAAAATGGCTTTCCAGAAATGGCCTAAGGGGGGGACGACTGCTGGGGGGGAGGAACCTACTTTGCGAAAACGTCCCATTTTCATGAGCGCAACGCTAAAAAAAGAAGAAAACGGAACGGACGGAAGAACAGACGGGAAAGGCGATGATTATTAAAAAAGAAGAAGAGCATCAGTTTGCGTGTACTCTTGTGGGGAACCAAGCGGGTGGGGACCTCTATACCTTTTCAAAACAGCCATCAATTTTGCATCTCCAATTTTTGTGTTACGAAGGGAGGGATTTAGTTTGTGTTGGAGTTCCCCTTTCTTCGCGCACTGCAAGAAGTTATGTATAATTTTGAATTATATTAAGGTAAATAGGAGCCTTGGCACCAGCAAGGTCTTTGGCCACACGTCTTTGCGAAGGAGCAATTTGCTGTTGTTTCGTTAGGAGGGTTCAAAATAATTACATGCAAAGGAACAAGCAAAGGTACATGCAAAGGTGAGTGCCTACTTTGCGTTAGTAGGAGGGCCATATTTGCCCCCTTCTTAAATTATCGTTTGAAAATTGCGCAAACCAATATTTGTCGCGCAGTGGGACATCATCAATAAGAAAAGAAAACGGTGGCAACAGCGGGATGTAGGCAAATGATATGAGGGGTGTGCACGAGCGAAGTGCTTCACCAAAAGGGACCCGTTTCTAATTGTTGCATCGAAGTGGGGACACGACAAAAAGGATAAGAAAAGTGCTAAAAGAAAAAATTAAAAGAAAAAGAAAACCTGTTCGGACGATTACCCTTACATTAAACAATCGTAAAGACATCGTTATCTCTGTTGAAAAATATTTGCACGTTTAAAATTTTCGCGCTTTGGCAATTTTTACATTATTTTTCGTCCCCTTTATTATGCGTTTTTTTTTTCGCCAATTGAATTCAACTTCCGCAGAGTTCCGGGCACCTCACGGGGAAAACGCCGCTAATGTCAGCATCGCATAAAATAAGGGGGCACAAAAAAAAGAGGCAAAACCCTTTCTACATACGAAAAAAGGTAGATACACACTCCTTTCGCATCATAAAGGAAAATATGTTTTACTGTTTTGTTTACTTCCCCCCTCCAGTGGGTATTATAAAACCGCTTCTGAGTAGAATTGCGTGTCGGTTTAGGCGGCACTTTTTAGCTACATGTGAGTGCCATTTGGCAAAGTACCTCTTCTTGTCACATCGAATGGGTAACCTGCACCTACCAAGCGAATATAACTAACGAAATAAAAAAAAAAAAAAAAAATTACCTATCGCTCGTCGACCTTGGTATGAATACCTTTACGTGGGTTCGCTAGACGTGCATACCCGCACCCGTGTGTACATGTGCATACTGGTCACATTTTCTTGGAGAATAGACGAGGCACACGCGGAGTGGCCAGATGTTTATACCGAAAGGGTGTAGTGATGGTTAATGTGTAGCGGCTCGAATGGGGGTGCACAAGAATGTGAATGTAGCGAATCTCCTTTGTAAAATAAAAAAAATACAAATACGCACACGGAGCGGTGTGTTCTGTGCCTTTTAAAAACAAAAGCGCAGCTCCTACCTAGGCATTTCTCCCTTTTTGCACACACCCCAGGTGAACATTCCTTCGGTTTTAGCCATATTACCTTTGGCTAACATGATAATTGGTGATTGTCAGCGGATTTTTTTTTCTTTTGCGTCGGTGTCTGTGCGGCATGTGCGCGAATGCACGTGCACACAGGCACTCACTGCCACTGTATATTGCCACAGCGTACTGCTACAGTGCATTACCAATACGCACTCTGCAAAATAATTAGGAAGATACATACGGCACGCTAACTACCATTTGTGCCGCTGTGCCTCTTGGCTCCGTCCCGGGGGATGCATGTGTAAAGCCTGCATATGCATCGCCAGTCTTTAATTACCATGCCATTCCATTATAGTTCGACTCGCCGAAATTTATTCGCCGTGCAGTAGCATGTTTCTACTTTCTTAAGAGATTTTCTTTTTCGAGCTGCTTTCAAAATATTGATGAGAAAAGGAGAGCGCCCGTTGTGTGTGTTGGGGTGTCATTTATTCCTTTTCCTGAACCCATATTTTTGCCTTCTTTTAACGCTATTTTTTTTTTCTTTTCTTTACTTTTCTTTTCTTTACTTTTCTTTTCTTTGCTTTTTTTTTCTTTTTTTTCTTACCATTTTCTACTGCGCATGATAGTAGAAATTATTATTCGAATGACGGAAGCATATCTGTTAATGTAGATACCCATGCGTAAATACACACCCAGTGTGCATGCTCCCAACTGAGCATAGGAGTCCACGTAAAAATACACACGTGGCACATGTGCCTGTGGAAATGCATCAGTGACAAAGGTCAGTCGAAGGGACTGCTCATCTGCACAGCTGCATATTTGTGCGTTTGCTCATCTGCACAGCAGCATATTTGTACGTTTGCTCATCTGCACAGCTGCATATTTGCACATTTGCTCATCTGTCTGTATGCCTCTTTGGGCCTTTACACGACTGGTACCTACCACCGTGGAATTTCCCCCCAAGTGGTAGTTCACCGTGGCATGCCTTTTCAGGCACACTCCTAACACTACACGTGGGAGTGCTTCCATTCTTCATTAGAGAGAATTGCGTCCCTTTGTCGATTGGGGGCGCCGATTTTATGTTCATAAGGGGACGCTCCTTAACTGTGTCTCCGCTTCCCTTTTACCTTTATGGTGGGCGTTTGTTTATGTGTGCCCCCATTTCTTCTTTTATTTTCCTTTCCACTTGCACTGTTTTGGATGCTTTGATCCCTTTCGTCGTGCGTTCTGGTACCACCCCCTGATTTACGGGTAGGCCCTTTCTCGCGTGGAACGCACTCGCCGGAAGTTCACCTGTGTCCACCTTCTCTTTACACCAAATAGGATTGATCAGTCGTGAGAACAGTAACAATTACACAGTGTGTTGGGAGCAGTGGGCAGAGTGGTGAATACGGCTTCCTTAGCATTTCTGTGCATAGAAATAAATAAACGAAGAGGGAGGGTAAAACTCCCCAATCCCGTTTGTAGTCTTTCCATTTTTGCAACTCGAACGTAAGCACTGCCGAGTCGTGTGACATACCCAGGTATGAAAATCATTACGATTGTTAAGTTACGCAGCGGCAATTCGTTTTCGACGTTTTGTGCCTCTCGACATTTTGTGCGTCTGTTTTTGGGGAGTGCCCCTTCACGTACATTGTGAAGAAATCCTCTGCAAACCGGAGGAACTACCCCCCACACGTGCGCAACGCGTACATATCTAAAGCACCTATAAAAGGTACATATACACGTGCCGAGTGTAAGGTAAAATAATTAACCTGTGTGAATTGATGCCCCTATCTGCAAATGCATGAACCCACAAGTGCGATGAGCCTTGAGTGTATATACACGGTATGTCAAGTGCACATATAGTAGCCATTCTCTGCTGATTTATACATGTGAGAACTCCTTCGTTTGTTTTCGCTACCGTCGGGACCGCCTCAAACAGGACTCTTAAGTGAACGCAAGGAGAGACCTATCCAAATTGTTGGCTCAAGAAAATACAACTCCCTTTTCCGCGAGTTGTAATGAAAATGCGTTTAGCAGTTATTTCAAAAGTGCTGTCGTGAGGAGATTTTTTTTTTTTTTTACCCCATTATACGTATATATATGAGCGAATAATTAGTATATGCCTTTTATGGCTTTTTTTTTTTTTTTTTTCCTCCCTTTTGGTGTACCTTTTTTTTTTGGTGCATACGAAAGATATTCCTTGGGTTAATCACCAAAACCGCCTTTCACATTTTAAGGCAAAAATTCCCACAATCCGTGCCATGTGTACGTATCTATACATATGTACAGAAGCGAAATTTCCGTTTATTGCGAACATGCGGCTCTCCGCGGCGTTATAGATTGCACTGTACCCGCAAATAAGTATGTGTGTATTCATAGAAAAAAAAAACGCACAGTAACGTAAAAGGAGCACCACATATGGGTTAACGGATGTATGCACAAATGCACACATTTATGTGCTATACATATATATATATGTATATTTTTTTTCTTTTTTTTCCTTTTTGCAACAATCTGTTATGGCACTAGTACACGTGCACACGCAAAGTTGAGAATTGTGCTACGTATGTCCCCATTTAACCGCATTCGAAGTGTGCATCTGGGATCAACGTGTCCCTTCTGCTATCGCAATTCCACGGAGTGTTAACCTACGGGCAAGTAGGCACGTATGTGTCAATCTGCTGCACAGTGGTTAATTGTTCATATGTATATTTGCCAAGAATGTGCAAGCAAAAAGTCGCACTTTTGTGACTACTGAATGGGGACAATTAATGCTTTCTTTTTTATTTTTTTTTAAATTTGTATGTTAACTCTTTTTTTTTTTTTTTTTCACCCCGCTGTGCTTTATATGCATCGTGTGTTCTACCACTCTACCCCCCGTTTTGTTTTGGGTTCGTTTTATGAGCACCTTTTAAAAAGTACTTGAAGGGTAATTTTTTCAGTTTTGTAATTTTCATGTGTAGAAATTGAGGGGGTGGAAATAGATAATTACTCTCCTGTACGACAGAAGGGATACCCTGTGCAGCTGAGTAAGTATGCTATCCATATGTTTGCCTAGGTGGGTGCATAGGCAAATGCGTCAGCACGTACACTCTTCCGACGTTAGCGATTGCAATTTTCTGCATCTGCGAAACTTCGCATCTACTGGTACGTATAGGCGTAGGTGCATAATACATAGGTGGATATTCCCACACAGGTGGTGTCACTTTCGCACCAACTAAACGAATGCAAAAAAAGAGAAACTACCCGAGTGAAGTTTGCTTACACCTGCCTTCTTCTGAAATCTTCACCTAACTAGTAGGTAGTTCTTCCATCATGTAGCACCTAACGATTCACACCTGCATCAAATTTTTTTTTTTTTTTTTACATCTACTCTACCATTTTAAGTAAGTTAAAAGAGTGTACATAAGAATTCAAGCCATTTTGTTATTACATAAATTGTTGCATCTGCACAAATTGATTTATACACCGAGCGAGTTGAATTATAGTTTACGTGATTTTCTTTTTTTTTTTTAACCAAATTGATTGTAATATTTATGTATGCATGTATATATGTATGCACGTGCTGCAAGACTCACAATTAACAACTGGAGTCTCCGATTCATGAGCATATGTACTTTACGGGGGAGTTACATACTAAGGAGCACGAGTGAGGAGGCATAAATTAACTTGTGTGACTCACACGTATGTGTATATGTGGTGCATGGGCGGGAGAGTGCGCACCCGTTCGTACATACGTACTCCCGTGCAACCCTACCTCGTTACACCATTCAAACGAATGAAACGTACGCTCACGCTGCTGATTATAAAAGATGCGTAAGTGCCCACATCTATACACATTCTGTGATAGCAAGGATACACATATGTGTTGCTTTTTTTTTTTTTCCATGAGCACATAAAAAGTGTCATCCTTTTCCACCCCTCTGTGTGATACAGTGATGTATGCACTTTTTACAAATAAAAAAAGAAGAGAGTAACAAAATTGTATTTACGAAAAAGGGTGATGAAGGAACTGTGGCAGCAGATTCGTGGTAACCGAACTGCATCTGCCCATCCTTGAATGAACCCAATTGTGGCGTATGCCACATTGGATGTACTGTGCAAACCGTTTGAAAACTTATTCTGTTGTTTTTTCGTGTACAATTATTTATGCCCCCGTAGAGAACTGCTCTTTCTGCGGCAAGCACAGTTGTCGCTTCGAATTGCAACCGAGCGGCCACAGCAACTGGTCCAGCTGCTATTCCAACGTAGAACACATACAGAGTATGCGTGCATCACGCAGTATGGTAAGTTAACTACGTTCATCGATTCATGTCACCCTTTCGCCCTTTTCTTATTTTCCGCGTGCAATTTGCCTGCACAAATTGGCAGCAATTTTAGCAGCCTTTTTTGTGGCCTTCTTTGATTCCTTTTTTGATACCTTTTTTGAGTCCTTTTTGAGGCCTTTTTTGAGTACTTTTTTGAGTACCTTTTTTTTAAGTTTTTCCCTGCCAATAGATACGCATATATGGTACCCCCCCCCTCCACGTGCATCTAAAAACAGGAGCAATTTCTGTAACTTAAAAAAGACTCTACAGATTGCCCCCCCACCCTATGGTGCACCCAAACGTACATCTATTTTAGCCAACATCTATTAATACCCACATTTTTATATTTCGCCACGTAAACATGCCTCTCCGTATGCATAAATTCGCTCATTGTGTAGATTAAACGCTTTACCCGTTGCCCACTTTGTTTGACCTAAGTGCGTAGGTACCGTTTCACTATCGTGAACGAACAACTAATTAAAAAAAAAAAAAAAAAACAGAATGTAGGAAAGAACAAAAAGGTTGGAAAAAAAAAAAAAAAAAGATAATAGTAAAAAATTAGATATATAAGAATACATGTAAATATTTTTATATTTGTGCGTACGTGAATGTCTCCAGTGGGCGCCATTTACTGGCAACTAAACGAAACAAGTTTTGCTTTATGCTCTCCTAGATGCGTGGGCTAATAAAGCAGTAGCCGTATTTTATCTATACAACTTGGCGGAGATTTCTACCCCACATAAGGGACGTAGCGGTCATGCCAACGTGTTCAGCTTTATTACTAAAACGTAGGTATGCATACATATGTTCTGTAAAAAAATTCGAAGCGAAGATTGCCAGTGGGAAAACACCACATAAGGTGTTCAAGCGCAAAACATGTGCGAGGAGGAGATATGCCTACCTGTGCCATGCTGAAGTGCGCATTATATTATTGACATATGCGTAACACGTACTATACTAGGGCATCTTTACATGCGTAGTGGGCGTGTTATAAGTGCTAGATGTATCACCGTACGTTTATATACCTCAAGAGGGTAGTGCCATATCCAGTCTCGGCAACAGAGAAAGAGGTGCGAAGGTAGTGAGAATTGTGTATCCGTGCCGATGCGCAAAATAAGAAAACGAGGGCGTCGCATATATGTACATACATATATAAGTAGTATATACATGTACAGATAAATACCGATGTAGGTAACCCTGTATTGCCCGCAAAAAAAAAATTTCCGTTAAGCAGTTTCCGAGCCGTGAGTTGGGTAAGTTAGAACCAAGATGAAAAAAAAAAAAACACCAAAAATTGAGCAGTAATATTAATAAAAAAAATATGAATAATAGAAATATTAATGATAACAAAGAAATAAAAAAAAAAATAACAGTAATAACAGTAAACAGAGTAGTGTTACGTAGTATAACATTATGAGCAGTTCAATTCTGACTGCGGAGTGAACTCCAACAATTAAAGAAAATCAATTAAATTGGTGGAACCCCACATTCTAGAATCTGACTTTCTAGAATCTGATTTTCTAGAACATGAATTTTTAGAATCCGAATTTTTAGAACAAATTTTTCTGGAACCCATTTTTCTAGAACCCATTTTTCTAGAACCCATTTTTCCAGAACCCATTTTTCTAGAACCCATTTTTCTAGAACCCATTTTTCCAGAACCCATTTTTCTAGAACCCATTTTTCCAGAACCCATTTTTCTAGAACCCATTTTTCTAGAACCAGTTTATCTGGAATTAATTTATCTGGAACCATTTTTTGTGGAACCCATTTTTTTAGAACCCTTTTTCGCGTTGTAAAAAAACAAAAGGGAGAGGAAGCACAGAGGCTGAAGCTACCATTCGTGGTTGCAGCGGCGGGGCCAAGTCCTTCCAGTCCGTAGCATGTATGCGTATATGTATATGTTACATGCTTAAGTACCGACGTGTATTTGAGTAGCGCATAACCTTGCGTACATGCGCGGTGTACATCCGTTCATACGTGTGCCAAATAAGCGTATACATCTGAACAACCACGCTGCACCCACTCGGCCATTCCCGCGCGAAGGCCACCAGTTGGAGCAAAACACAGCAAAACAGAGCGAAACGAAATCGAAAGATGAGACGGTGAATGCTCAAAATGGTGAACGTAGCAAGTAATCTAAGAAGCCTGTGTTTTGGAGCTTTCAAAAGCGTTAACAAGAAATACGAGGAGGAGAATAACGTAAGGGAGGCAGAGGAGGAAGACGAAGGGGAAGGAGAAGAGGGAGATGGAGAAGGGGGAGGCGGTGAAGTGGTAGGCGGTGAAGTGGTAGGCGGTGAAGGAATAGGCGGTGAAGGAATTGGCGGTGAGGGGGGAGGTGTTTCTGAAGAATACTGTGCAGAGGAAGGCGGTGATGAAGAAGAAATGGGGAGCACGCACAACCACGCGACAGATATTGGAAGCAGTGTAGAAAAAAACACGAAAACGGATTATATGTTCGATGGTAACAATTGTGCGGACGCCAACGAGGAAGATGTTACACACAATGACCAGCATTACCACGAGGGCGAGGAGAAGTTTACTCTTAATGTGAGTACCGGTGGGGTTAGTTCCAGTAGCACCACTGCGACTCCCCCCTGTGAAGTCAAAGCGGATGACCCGAGTTACTGCACCAGTGGCAGCAACCGGCGGGAGCGAAGTTCCAACTTAAATGCCGCCGTGTTTGAAGAGACCCATAAAGGGGCAAATATATTTATTGAGAAGAACAAGGGAAATTCCATCGATCACAGCTTAAATGCAGATGTGAACCTCAGCACAGATGCAGACATGGGTCTCAACGTGTTCAAAAATGCGAGCTTGTACAACGGCACGAACATGTGTGGTGGTCCCGACATGTGGAGCAGCTTCAGCGCGGGCAACTCCATCGGCGCTGGAAATCCCGCCAGCACGCTCAGCATCGACGCGTATAACAACACGAGCTACCTCTACTCGAGGGAAGCCCACTTACGTAACGACGCTGCTGAGGATAAGAAGGCGGAGAAGGCGATAGCGACGACGATAGCGACGCCGACAGCCCTGAAGGAACTCCGGAAGGAAAATTACAGCGCAGAGGAAGACTGGGGCGATAAAAGTGAAAGCAAAATATATAATTATCGCACACCAGAAAATATAATGCGAAAGAAAATAAATGCACACAGGGGCATCCATGACTCTGCATTAACAGCCAATTCAGTTCATGTAGAAAGGGTACTAATGGATTATTACCGAGGAAAGGCTAACACTAAAAATTACGAAGAAAAACTGTCCAATTCATGTCGATTCTTCATTTACACATCAAATCCGTATAACTCTGACATCAAAATGATTAAGGAGAATTGTTTGACCATATATCAACTTCTATATACAGAAAAAAAAAAGTGGTGCTCTATCTATATTTGCACAAATGATGGACCTATGTCAAATTTTAATTATCATTTATATAAAATTTTGTGCGGTAAGGAAGACATCTACATGTATTTTTTTCTGTTGAAGAAGTTTATATTTTCTTGTTACATATATTTCAATTTAGTGAGCATAAAGATTTTTTCAACCTTTACCAACAAGGGGGAAAATATTATGCTTTACGACTTTACGCACATAATAAACCGGAAGGATACCTTTTTAGGCGAGTCTTCCGGTGGCTCTGGTACTCCTTACAGCTGCGGGGGTCTCGGACGGGAGGTGCCTACTCCTTGTGGTGGCGCTGAGCAACGGCAGCAGTGGGAGCAATTGTCACAGAAGTCGCCAAGGCAGTCACCACGCCAGTCACCAATGCAATCCCCACGCCAGTCGCCAGTGCAGTCCCCACGCCAATCGCCAGTGCAGTCCCCACGCCAATCGCCAGTGCAGTCCCCACGCCAGTCACCAGTGCAGTCCCCACGCCAGTCACCAATGCCGTCTCCACGCCAGTCACCAATGCCGTCTCCACGCAAGTCACCAATGCCGTCTCCACGCCTGTCACCAATGCCGTCTCCACGCCAGTCTCTAATGCGATCTCCACGCCAGTCTCCAATTCGTTCACCACGCCAGTCTCCAGTGCAGTCCCCAAGGCAATCCCCAAGGCAGTCTTCACTACAGCCTCCACAACAGATGCCAACCCTGCTGGAGACCGGTCGGGGGAGAAGCCCGTCCCCCAACGGAGACACAAACGGACATCACGCCAACCCGTTCGGCCCAACCACGTGGGAAAACCAAGCGGAGGAGTGGAGCCGAGAAATAGAAACCCCCCCACAGAGGAACAGAAGCAGCATATACAACCTGAGTAGCGAAAACAACAAAAATGAAGAAGAGGCCCAATTTCTAAATTTTCTATATGACCCGTGCAAGCATTTATATGCTAACAAAATGAATGCAAGTCAAAATTATTTTCACTTTTTTAATAAGGAGCAACCGCCAAAAAAAAAAAAAAAACTGCAGCTTTTTATTAGTACTCACTCTCCCACCATGATTAATATCACCAAAAAATGGAACTCCTTTTACATTAACAAAAATAAAATTTCTTCCTTTGTTGAGAAATACAAAGACGTGAATTATTCCCCTGGAGATAATTTCAAAAAGAATGGCACGGAGAAGTTTATAAATGAATTTGTGGAAACATTTTGTGACATGAGAGACGAGTTGCGACAACCTGGGGGGAACAAAACCAACGTGGTGATTCGTCAACATGGTAAAGGAATGCATCCTCGGAGGGGACGTACCTCCAGAAAAGCCTTCAGTTGGATGGCGAAGCATGGAAGAGGGAGACCACCTATAAGAAAGAAGGAATATGACGCGGGGAATACACCTTGGCCACACAAACTCAGGAGAGCTGTCACTACTGTAGACCAAAGTGCGGAGATGAGCGACAAAAACTACAGTCGTGGTAGAAGCGGCAGATATGGAGACCGCTTAGGAAGAAGCTACGGGCAAGTCGATGAAAAAGCAAGGAGTGTATCCACGGCGGGGAGCACGCACCATTATACGGGTGGGAAGTTCGAATGGAGGAGGGATGAAACTGCAACAGAGGGGAAGAACCCTTCCAATGCACAGAAACAACCTGAAGGGAATCCCCCCAGTAAGCACGCCAACATGAAGACGCCCCAGTCGAACGAAAGCAAAAACAAGAAAACTTCCCCCCCTGTGGTGGAACCAAACAGGGTACCCAATCATACTCCCTCTTCGCAATGGTACAAGGGAGGCAGAAGCACTTCGGGGTGCACTGCGGAGGTTATTGCTAAGTTCCTGGGGAGTGTAAACATTAGGAAAAGTGGCATGCTGCTGCGTAGGGGTGCTGGAAGTAGCGGTAGCGACAGTGATAGTGTCAGCGCGAGGGAGAGCGACTCTAACGAGGATAGTTGCGATAGCGATGAGCAGAACACCGAGAGTGAGTCTGCCTACGAGGGGAGGAAAAATAGCAACAATGGGGAAGGGGTGGCCGCAAGGGGGGTGGAAAATGGAGCTGCGAAAGGAGCGGACGGAAGCCCGCGCAGCAAGGAGCGCTCCCGTAACAATATCTTTTTAAACAATTTAAACATACTGATAACGGATTTGAACGAGCTGTATGATTATTTGGAGAACAGCCGGTACAGGGAGGGGGCGCGTGGCGTCGGCGTGGGGGTGAATAATAGCTTCCTCGCCAACGACCCCAAGGGGAGCTACTACTACAACTTAGTCAAGGGGGACAATGGGGGGGGTGAGCCGGAAGCAGCAGAGGAGCCGCATCATGCGCACCAGGTGCAGCAGGTGCAGCACGGGGGAGCACTGAGCAGAGGGGGCGATTTGAACAGAAGGTTCAAATCGGAGAGGGACTTGGCCAACTTATACACCACAGGCGCATCATGTGTAGATGGTACCTACAGCGATGCACCCAACAGCGAAACGAGCAACACATACGGAAGCGGGAAGGAAGATTTTTACAACGTGGAAATTTCTTCAGTAGATTTGAAGAGCTTCTGTTCTGTGTGCTCAGGAATTCAATATGATAATTTTGAAAATCATTTAAATCAACCCAAAAATTCAAATTATAAAAAATTGGAAGTTTTTATGAAAGAAAGTGACTTTTTCTGTAATTGTAATAACATTAATATTTTTCAAAATGAAAATGGGAACCCTAATGATGATTTAAAATTTTGTTTCAATGGAGAAATGACTTCAGAAGAATATTACATGTTAAGAAAAAATGATATTGAAAAAATGAACAGGACTATAGATGAAATTATTTATATGAATCATCAACAGGGACTGGGAAGCGCAGGTGGAGGCACAGACGGAGGGTTACCATATGAGGAAGAGGAAGAAGAAGAAGAAGAGGAAGAGGAAGAAGAAGAGGAGGAAGAAGAGGAGGAAGATGAAGGGAGAACTAAAGTCGTTGTAAGGACTAGAAGAAGATCAACGAGTGTTGGTGGAGGAGGGGTAGGTATAACTACCGGCCCTGGAAGACGAAGAGGACGTGTGGCCAAAATGGAACTTAAAAGTAGATACATGGGAAGAGGAAAAAATAAAATATGGGCCAATAACACTGGGACGAAAGACTTAAGCAACAAATCAGCAACGAATCGAGAGCTAAGAAATATGAGAAGAAATAAATTTGGAAAATATCATCAACAGACGGAAAAAAAAAACAAAATTGCGAAATCGTTGTCGTCTCCACAAAATTATGAAATAAAATCGTCAAGAGTTAAGAAGCTAGAAAAGTTTACTAGTGTTGATCAGGAAAATCTGCGAGAGGTTTTTGGACCAACCGGCGTTTCTGGAGTCTATTTTGAAAAAAGCAGAAGCAGCTGGACAGCCCAGTATAAAGTTAGCGGTGGTAAGAGGAGAGCCAAAAGATTTCTGGTTACCAAAAATATGACTTACGAGGAAATTGAAAATGTCAAGCAACAGTGCATAGCTTATAGGAAGCAAATGGAAAAGGAATACATCAAGGAATTTCTCAACGACGAAAAGAAGAAGACCCCTTCCAGTGCCGCCAGCCCCAGCAGTGCGATTGGACATGTGTCGGTTAAAAAGAACAAGCGGAAGAGGAAGATGAAGAGCTTTTATGACAACTAACAGAGGGTGGAGGAAAAAAAAAAGTGGTGTATACCTTTCTATTCTTGTGTAATTTCTTTTTTTTTCCCCTTAGTTTCCTCGTCGCGAAGGCAGTTTACGACGAGGCCCCTGGCCAAAGTGTGCCACATGCACGACCATTGCGCATGTGTATGTGCTACACTTATATATGTATATAGAGCCCATCCCTGCTAGGGCTCCACATCCCGCGTATAGTGACTTTCGCTCACCATGCATTTATTTTTTTTATGTACTGATGTTATAGATGTTACCCTTTTCTATGCCCCGTTTTTTATGCCCCTTTTTTAGCCATTTTTTACGGTATTTTTTTTTTTAATCCCTGCGTAGTAGCAAGTGTCATTGTTTTTATTCATAACTTCCCCAATGTCCCCTTCGCATGCGCAACATTTGTGGTGCCTAACTAAGGAGGCCTTCCTGTTGCTTGCACGAGGAGTGAAAATGAACTTGGCGCCCCTAGAGGCCCTTGCTTTTTTTTACGCTCAAAATATGGTCAGGACGTTTGCGGCGCCGGCGAGGTAAACAATATAACGTTGGTAGGACACACAGTGTAATGGTGGTGCGCCAGTGCGCAGATTGGGAGAATGCGTAAAAATTACAGAAAGGCAAGGCACGAGCGTACAGAGTACGTTGACGGGAAGGTGTTTCTCCATCGTTGGGCTGGTGTTTCCACCCTGAAAAAAGGGTCACTTCTTAAATTGCGATGAATAGCCCCCGACTTATAACTCAGAGCTGCACGTGCATCCCTCCAAACTGTTGTGACATTTAACTGGCAGAACAGCGTATACACATTTATATATATATACAACATTGTATTGTTTTTTGGGAGTTTTTTTGTTTTCTCTGTTTGATATTATTATGGTACAGACGTGGTGCATACATATAAACATGAGCGCACGTATGTACATGGGCATACATACGTGTTGCAAATGTGTATACATATATATATGGTAATAAAAGCACTTATCATTTATCGCTTATCGTTCGTCATTTTCTCTCTACATGTATACTCTTCTCTCCTTACATATAAAACTTCTTCATGCAAAAGATGGATGGATGGGCCCACACACATACGAATATATAATATGTATTGCTACTTAAAGCAAGGAGAGAAAGGAA
>NC_020406.1:1837607-1840957 GCF_000321355.1 Plasmodium cynomolgi strain B
TTTTTTTTTTTTTTTTGGGGACTCCCCTCGGGCAGAGGCTCTGTTCTAATTATAGCATGAACACAGAAATGTCTGTGCAACTCTGCTCCTTGCCAGTTTCCTCTCTCTCTCTTTTATGGTATCTAACTTCCGTTGTGTGTTTATTCATTTGAATAAAACCACTATTCGATGCTACTCCAAAGTGATGTGTGAAGCACTACGAGTATATTAAATAAGTCCCTGGCTTCTTTTCCACTTGACTCTTCCTCACCATAGCGATCAGTTCTTAGCAATGGCAAAACCGACACTCTCCTTGTCGTAGTCAAAAATGGTGAAGTATTTTCTCATGAATGGGTCTCCCAAAATGAAGGTGTTCGAATCAATGTCGACTGGTAGCATTGTAATCATACACAAGGTGTCATCCACATCGAGAAGTGGGTTCATGTAATATTCGGGTTCTAAAGTGTAGGTGTTGTTGGCTGATTTAAATTCAAGGGTTGGCATTTCCTTGTTATCACAAGTAGTTACGTAAAATGGCAAGAAGGGAACTTTAATAACATTTAGGTTAGCAAAAAATTTGTTTAGAAATTCTGAAGGGGCGGTAATAGTTGTTGTGCCACTATCAACGATGACGTTGGCCTTTTCCATAGTTTGCTTTCCAAAATGTACATCTAAGTCAATTTGCCAGTACAAGTCGTGATTTAATTTTTCATAGGTGATGTTTCCTTCGTAAAATTTTTCTTCAATACCACCAATGGTTAGGTAACCAGCATGGACATCATGGATAGGTAGGTAGAAGGTGAACAAAGCATTGTCGATTTTGTTTTGGTTCTTTAACTCTACAACGATGGGATCAATGGATCCAATGGAGAGATCTTTCCATCCTAAACCTAATATTCCATCAAACTCGACGCTACTGTAAATGGGTTCTAAATCATCAGTGTCGGTGACTTCAATAAATTTGTATGGCATGGATAAATGTCCCAAAGTTACTAAATCTTTACTGAAGAAACCTTTTACAGTTCCAGATCCGTAAGTGATATCAACTTTGGTTCCATCCTTCTCGTATGACTTGGACTTGCTTGAGTCGTACAGGTTTTTAATGCTGCATCCGCTGCTAGTACATTTCTTACTTGGGACCCACAAGTTGGCTGAACCCGTGTCAAAGATGAGCATGAACTTTTGGTGATTGTCTCCAACTTCTCCTTCTCCATAAAACATAATGTTTGCTACATCATCTAATTCGATCACATCATTTTCACTTCCTAAATAGTTCTGTTTCATATATCCAGATTTGAAAAAGTTAAACGTTTCCTTAATGTAATTCTTCAGATTTTTCTTGGAGATAGTTTTTAATACCTTGTCATAGGGTCTCTCGATTTTAAAAGCTAAAGTTAAATGTTCCGTGTTCTGTACAATTTTGTTAACTTTATAACTTGGGGTAAAAAAATAGGTACTAATTAGAAAGAAGAAAAAAATCCCCGTAACAAAAACAAACAGAATGAAATAGAGTATTTGGAATCTCTTCTGAACTTTAAAATTTTTGATATTGCTAAATTTCAAATTTTCAAACGCAGCTGAGTTTTTTATAAGTCCGTTGGAGTAATCTTGCTCCTTCACTGCTATATCCATTTTCACTTAGAGGTACGTGTGCTGGTAATTCTGGACGGGTGTTACGGGGGGACAAAAGTGCATGTACTATGCTTAGTATTCCTTTTGACGAATAAGCGGTTTGCTCTGCAGGGAAGGGGGGCGGTGAAATAAATATTATGCATGTGTCATGTGTGATGGGTAAAATCGACATGACAGGCGCACCCATAGTATTGTCCCTCATGGGAAGCAAGTGGGATGGCACACAAACGAAGGAGAAAAATCCGATTGATGACTATTTCGAGGCGACGCGCACCACTTGCAAGGCAAACGAGTATATACATAAAGTAGCATAAACGTGCGCGCGACACACTTTCACTCGCGTAGGGAAAATGAGTCCGTACGAACAAACATGTGTGGCTTGGCACAAAACAACCGATCGGATTGGATCGTTCGGCAGAAATGCGCATCGCGCTGGCGTGTATATTTAAATATATACTTGCGCCAAAGTACGCATAATGTTATATAACAGTGACGCGGGAGGTACATGCTATTAGTACATAACCTCGAGTATAGAATTTTCGCACGCGCGAATGCCGAACCCCTCGCTCTCTATTTGCTTATTAACGTTAGCGAAGTTATGTACTTTTTCGCTTAAACTTACTCGGCTGAAATTCAGTTCGCTAAACGAAACTTCGAACAGCAAAGATGCCCAAAAGAATAAAAAAAATTTGTTAACTCTTACAAACAAATTTTTTTTAAAGAATTTTTTTTTTTAAAACAAAAAAAAAGGAAAAAAAGAAAGGAAGTATGAAATGACCGAACGGGTGAATGGCCGAATGGGATGAATGGCCGAATGGATGAATGGCCAATGGATGAAAAGATGAATGAATAAAAAAAGATGAGCGGATGAAGGAAAATATGATTATATTTTTTTATCACCCTTTTTTGTAGATTGGTAAAGTAAACTATTATAAAATATATACGCAAAAAATTACAGAAAAATATTTAAAAAAATAGCGGGAAAACAAATTTGTTTTTTATTATTTGCGATTGCGCATGGAAACTTGAAAAAAAAAAAATTAAAATGGTATAAACTTATTGGATCGTATATATATAAATATATATATGTATGTATTATATATATTACACATATTATATATGTATTATATATTATTTGCATATAATATATACATGCGTGGCTATATTACCTCCGACTATTTGCTGTATTATGAGAGTGTATAATGGTAAAATTTTTAAGTACTTTATAAATTTATTATATAGTAAGGTAAAATATAAACATCACTCTTGTCATATTTTTTGCAATTTCAGGCACCCCATATTATATGATTATTACGCGTCATCCCCTACTTTATACTTTAGGTTTCGGGTTTTACGTAAAATCCGACTAAAATAATGAATGGGCTAAGCTTTGCAATGCGCACAAAAATAATATGTAACGTAACATAACTGCATATGCGCGAATGTATTTATATATAATTGTATATAGATGTACATAAATGTAAATATATTATATATGGTACTATCCGTCAATAGTGCTCTCTCTGTTTGAAAAAAAAAGAATAGCATGTCAACTTGCAATTTTAATTTGAAAAATTAACTTATATATACGCTATATATATATAGGGAAACGAGGACTGGATAAATTTTTTTTTTTTTTTTTTTCAATGTACTTTAATATACGAAGGAGCACTTACTAGAGGTAACCCATTTCCGCAATTTTTTTTTACGAGAAATGCTCGCATATATATAAGTAAATA
>NC_020406.1:1841417-1845238 GCF_000321355.1 Plasmodium cynomolgi strain B
AAAGAATTAATATTTATTTGTACAAAATTGCTATTATCCCTGTACGCACGCGTATTTGTATATATACGTATTAATATATATGTATTAATACGTACGTACATCCGTTTTGCGTTCTACTCGCGCGCGAAAAGCGGAAAGGAGGTTTAACTAATCGCACGAAAAAAAAGATTACGGGAAAAAAAAAGGGCCCTCTCTCGTCTGCTGAAGCAGGCTTTTTATTTCACGCACGAAAGGTCACCACTTGGCCACCTCATCAAGTGCAAAAGAACAGCTATTTCGCGCATCCGGCAATCGGTCTGCGCAGTTGCCTCTAAGCATGTATATACATAAAAATTGGTTGAAAAAAAATCGTGCTTCCCTCTTTCGTATGCGAATAAAAGGTAAGAAAAAAATAGGAAGCCTTTTAAAACACATGCAGAATGGGACGTTCGTAGTAACTGCGCTGCTGCTTATTGTGCAAAGCTTCAATTCGCTCTAGTTTGTGTAAATACGTGAACGAAAAACGCATCGTTAATGACAGTTTTGTTGCATCGTTAATGACAGTTTTGTTGCATCGTTGATTGGCCAGTTGTGACTATTTGGAAAAAATAAGTTCAGAGTGTTCCCCGTCCTTCCGCGTGTCCTCTAACCTTTACACCTGCAAAATTGAATTTGCGCAAAAGAGTTTTGGAGCGAAAGCGCGTTGGCCAAACTGCATGCACAGGCGCCGGCGCATGCGCGTCTGTATGTGTGCATTGTTCAGGGGGAATTTCTGCACACGTCTGTGTACGTACAGCTGTGCATGAGCTCATGTGGCATGCTAAAATGGTGTGCTGACGAGCGGCAGACAAAGTGGCGAAAGGAACGCGGGGGGGGTGGGATTACATAACAAATGCTCACGAATATAAGAAAAAAGGTTCGCAGCGAAAGTAAAAGTAACCGTTTCGAAAGCAATGGAGAAGAGGCAATGGCGACATAAATATGCTCGGTCCCCTTTATACGCAATGAATAAGCCGCTTTCGTAAGCGCGCAACGTAATATGTATATGTACACATGTGCACACAGTCACGCCCTCGCGCACGGGGGAAGCGCAGAAAGGGGGCATTTCTTACTCCCCCCCCGCAGCATATGGCAATAGCGCACATTTGCGTACGTCACGCATTTCGCTTATTACCTCCAAGAAAAGCACCCCTCATTTGGAGACTCGCAACTTCTTAAACGTTTTGCAGTGGTTTATTCCATATTCTGTAGAGAAGTACGTGCCTGCGGAGAGAGGGAAAAAAAAAAAAAGGATTAGTTCCAGGCACATGTGTACGGTTGTGCATGTGATATGTGTCTCTCAACGAATCGATACATATGCAAATTTTTATGTGTACTAAAATGGCATATGCTGGTGCAAGTGTGTTGGGTAAATTCCCAGTTTGTTAAGGGGATAAACGGTGGCGCGTATCTGTGCAATGTCCCACAGCCCTCTCTTCTGTTCATCAGTTGCAATGATGGAGCAACCGCATTTTGCTTAATTTGTTATGCACATATGATAAAGTGCCAAGCGTATTAACACTTTTTTTATGGATTGTTCAAAAGAATTTTAACAACCGATAAGGTTAAAATTGGTGCGGTGTGGCCGTCTATCGGTATGCCGACGTGGAGCTACCTTTGTCTGTGCGGCAACCTCCGCTCAGCGTTTCCACTCCCCCCCCCGCTTTACGTACCTGTCTCCGCGTCAAACACGCAAGCCAAATCTGGTGACATCAGATGCTCGGAGGATGAATTACACGAATCCGTTATGAAAGTCTGATCAATGGTGTCGATGAAGGTCCATTTGCATTTGTAGTAGGGATTCTCTTTCTTCTTCTCCTTTTCTTCCTTCGTTATCTTAAACTTGATAGGAATGTGCAAGTGAGAAATAGGCGCCTTGTCCTTATTCAAGCGAAGGTCATAAGAATAGTCATATTTAATTAACTGATCTTGAACAATTAAATAAATTTCCAAGTCTGTAAGGTTAGGCTTCCTTGCTGTTATGAGAAAATCTTTCTTATAATCCATGGAGGTTGCTATAGGGGAAGAGCTGCGAAACTCCACATATATGTGTATCTTTGGCGGTACGATAATTAAGGCAGCTGTGTTTTTCTTAAAACCACATAAATAACCTCTGAACACGTTAATATTTTTCGGCACTATCATAGTTCCCCATGAGAAAAAATGTATAAAGAAGTTATACTTCCCACTACTTATGGGCAGTTTCGGCAATTTCATGATGCTGGAATCTTGGTGTTGCTCATAGGCACCATACAACAAAGCTAAGTTGTTAATAGGATGGCAGCAACAGAACCCGTCCGAATAGTTAATACAACTGACTTTAAACGAATCCGTGTCGTTCACTTTGCTTATAACTAGACATTTTTCCGGGATAATTCTAATGAATACATTTCCTTGGTTTAGTATAAACACTGTGGGTCTCCATGTCTTGGCTAAAACTGGAAGTCGCTCCGAGCTATTCCAAGTAATAATATTCTGTGTTATGGGCAACTTCATTAAGATTTTTTGCTCCCCTTCGATACATACTATGATATCTCTGCATTTATATACCTTGATGTCATATTTTCCACTCAAGGATGCCTCCAACTCGGGTGGTGGATTTCTGTCTTCAAACGATTTTAGTATAACAATTCGATCATCATCGAACACCGTTTTTCTAAGGACCAACGGTTTTTCCAGTGCTGTCCAGGAGTTCCCATCGAAGAAGTACGTGGGGGAGAATATTTTCGCCTTTTTTTCGAGGTTGTACTTTTTTGGTTCTTCGTAGCTTTCGAAGCTGTACGCAGCTTGGAAGGGTTTGGGCAAGACTGGCTCGTGCGTCCTTTCCATCTTGGGGGGTTCCTCTGTTGTGGCGTTGTTGTTCTGCGGCGTTGTTGTTCTGCGGCGTTGCTATTCTGCGGCGTTGCTATTCTGCGGCGTTGCAACTTTGCGGTGTTACCGTCCTGTGGCTATGCTGGTTGCTTGTTTTGGAACTTTTTCCTCTTGTGTGCTACGACTTGCTTAAGCGATTCTCCGACGTGCAACTTGGAAAGGAAGTGACCGTTGGACAATTTTAACGAAGGGGAGTGCGGAAAAAAAAAATGCGCATAGCTTTAATTACCTCAAAGTGAGTGTTTACATGGGTAAGTATAAGACGCATAAATTTTTCATTTCTTTTGTTTACTTGAAACAAGCTTAAGGCGCATTCGTTTTTTTTTTAACGTCTTTTTTTTATGATTTGTTCATAATTTTTTTTTTCTCTTCTTTTTTCCCCCCCTTTTTTTTTTTTTTTTTACACGAACAGCTGTCCATTTAAAGCTAGCTGGGAAGCGGATTAGCTACACACCCTGCATATTTCACCTGACTGTACATGCATTTTAGTGATTAAAAAAAAAAGTTGATCTTTATAATTTTTTTTTATTTGCTGTTGTGGAAAGCCCAAATGTGAGTCTTTCAGAATGTGCATTTCGTGATTTATTTATAGGGCGCTCTCACCTTGGTTGCACGTTGTGAAGTTTTGATTTTGTTTTTCTTTACTTATGAACTCGTTTATATAATTAATTTGCTTTTTTTTTTTTTTTTTTTTTACTCCTTTTTCCACTTTGGCCAGATTTTGACCCTTAAACGATTGCGGTTTTATTCGAAAAATTCGAAAATTGATTTTTTTCCCGTTTTTGGTAAGGGTTCACCGCTCAAGTGTCTTAAGTAGACAGATTTGTTCTGCACAGTTTCCCTTGCAAGGCGACTTATTTCGCTTTGCCGCATTTTTCCGCATTTGATTCTATTTATTTTGTATTACTTTTTATTTATTAATTTTTTTTTTT
>NC_020406.1:1845678-1847069 GCF_000321355.1 Plasmodium cynomolgi strain B
AAATTTTTTTTTTTTTCTTTTGCGCTGCTTTAACTGCATTTTTGAAGCAGGGCAACTCGGTGGTCCCTCCGTTGTGCAAAGACAAGCAGAATTTTGTACCTCCGTTATTTTGCTTTGAACAAATGTGTTTTATTTGTTCCTCATGGTTTTAACACGTAATTGTATGGCAAACAAAAAGGAGGCCCCTTTGTATATGTGCATAACGCATATACAATACACCTACATGTGTTCCGGCCGCAACTGTGCAACTGCCTTATTAAACCCTTAACAACTGTTCGCCTGCACCTTGGAATAACAAAAATAAACGAGGGCCTACACCCCAAACGCTTTTATATGTAGAAAATGTGCAGGTTGAATGAAATCGTCCCTTTGCATTGACACGAAAGCCCATTTTTTTCATAACGGTAATCGCATTGTCTGATCTCAAAAAAAGGAAAAAAAGATGACGCAGGTGTTTTAACGAAGGGAAGAAGACTCCTGTGTAGACGGGGCATCGCCGTGCTCAAAGTGTGCAGTTATGCTTTTTGCAAAAATAGGGGTAAATTGAATGAGGAGGTGCCTACATAAAAGTAGAATTAATTTTAAGCATTTACCAGTGTAACAAAAAGGGGAAGGAAATACTGCTTACGGCATTGCCAAAAAAGGAAAAAAAAAAAAAAAAAATTCAAAAGTTGTGCGGTTTCCTTATTGTTGTAAAGTTATGCTGCAATTGCGCATGACCAAACTGTTTAACAAATGGTGAAATGCATTTGATTTACCAACAAATTGAGTTTTTCACCATTTCAAAATTATGGAAAATTTTCTTACGTGATGAAGTGCTATCAGTATATTAGCATTTGAGTAGTCTTTCTTAAACTAAAGTTTTTTTTTTTTTTTTTTTTGCCAATTCCTGCCTGGTATACCGCAACATTACACACTTTTGCATTACATTGGGTTCGTTTTTTAACAAGTATGAGAAGATCGTGCTCGAATTTTTAGAATAATTAAATTATTTGTTTGTGTTAAAGTGTTAGGCGGTGGGACATTAGCTACTCTTGTACTGCGCAAAAATTGTGAGGAAAAAAAAAAAAATAACGTCCGTTTAGCATTCTATGTAAAGCTCCTTTTTTGGAGTTGCACGCGCTGTCATATTGTCTCCCAGATGGCCACTAGGGGAGACTTTCTCAATGCATGAGAAAAGTACACAAACATACATACATATATATATATGTGTGTACACACCCGTGCGTGCGCATAAATTGGCACTATTAAGATAAGCTAAACGCTACTCAGCACGGCAAATATTTGTAAAGGAGGTGCAAAAGTGAAAACGGTAGAAGGCAGATTAGTTCTACCAGAGTGACAAGTTGCCACAGGGGGGTAGAAAGAAGTTACACAGAAAAGTAGAAAAA
>NC_020406.1:1847099-1854969 GCF_000321355.1 Plasmodium cynomolgi strain B
AATATAGATACACATATACATATACATATATTTACACCAACTCGTTTTCACCAAATGGTAAATTGCGTTATCCCCCGACTAAGGAGAGCTTTATGTTTTCCGAGCGAGAGCTGCTTCCCCAATTTGAAATGTAACAACTCAAAGAAAGCCCACAGGGGTGACAAGCATTTGGCGCAATACGATCCGCTGAGTATGCACCCTGGATTGTGCAACAACTGGGAAAATTATCTAAGGGAAGTGATCCCCATTTTGGGCTCCTCCGTTGAAGTTAACAGAAGAGGGGGGAAATTGAAAGTGTCGCAACGGGGGAGAAGTAAGGCTGTCAGTTGTGCCAGAGAGGAGAATGACGGGGTTAAGAGGCGAAGAAGTGGGGGGATGTGTATTGGAAGGTGCTCTCGAGGAAGAGCTAAAAACGTGGTAGCAAAAGGGGCGAAGAAGTGTGTGCGCAAAAGTGGGGGGAAAGCAGCTGGAAATTTTGTAGACCAAGCTGCTGCAGGAAGGGACAGCCAAGTGGTTGGCCAAAGCAAAGGGACGCATAGAAGCAGCGTCCCCTCAACTGCGAAAGGATTAGACCAAGTGAAAAACGGATATTGCAGTGCGGTAGAGAGAAATCACCCCAAAGTGTACGTACATAAGGAAGAGGTTGAAAATGAACGAAGAAGAAATTTATCAGTGGAGACCAATATAAACAGCAGCAGGTACAGACTTAAAAGTAGTGGAGATAGAGACATAAAACGGGACGGGAGAAAAACGAGTATCGTTGCTAATGACTCACGTAGTTACAATCAGATAAGAGAAAGAGAATACGAAGAGGAAAAAAAGAAGCAGGAAGAGTATATAAAAAAAATTAACCTCAGTGGTGCAAAGAAAAATATGTTGATTAAAGAAATACACTCGCAAAATAGGGAAGGAAAAACTGCTCCCATGCGTTCAAAAAGTAGACGCACACAAGAGGAAGGAAATTATGATTTTTTAATTAACTCAAATATGGTGAAAGAACCCGAGGTAGGAGCTAGTAGAAGAGTTGAGGAAGTATCAAATAATATTTTGCTAAGGGGGAACATATATAAAATTGGAAACAGAAGCGAAACTAGAAAAGGAAGGCAAACTAAAAAGAAACAACATGAGGAATCGCAGATGAACAAAAGGAAAACCCCTAATTGCAGAGTGAAGAATAAAAAAAAACAGCAAGGGGGGAACCGGGCCGTCCAGAACCATTTACCGGGGGTATTCAAAGAGGAAGCCAACAGCGAGATATGCACTATCAGACCTCTTCAGGGGAAAGTTCCTTGTATGAAATTTCTATATCGGGAGAAGTGGACATCAACTTTGACTCAGACTCGTGTGTGGGGGACGCTAAGTCGACGAGGAGTGGGCATAGCGCGAGTGGATCGAGGAAGGAGGCAAAGAGGAAAGGTAAGGGGGAGGCTAAGAGGGAAGGTAAGGGGGAGGCTAAGAGGGAAGGTAAG
Organism: Plasmodium cynomolgi strain B; assembly: GCF_000321355.1. Lineage (NCBI taxonomy): Eukaryota > Apicomplexa > Aconoidasida > Haemosporida > Plasmodiidae > Plasmodium > Plasmodium cynomolgi. Next base: position 1,848,569 of record NC_020406.1, read on the forward strand.
GGGGAGGCAAAGAGGGAAGGTAAGGGGGAGGCTAAGAGGGAAGCTAAGAGAAAGATTGGTCCTGAATCTGTTCTTTTTAAGAAGGGGACAAATCGGGAAGGGGGCATGACAGTTGAGAACTGCGAGGGAATCACCACTCGTGAGCAACGCGCAAACCAGGCCAAATATGCCCATTTATCGGGGCTAAACGGCATCCAAATGAAGGGAAATAAAAACACAAATGTGTGTGAAAAAGGAAAAATTCTTCTCAATTTGAAAAATATGCCACCAAGGAAGAGAGAAAACACTGGACGGTTGCCACTTGGGGTAGAACCAATTGGAGGCTTCGCACACAAAGTAATGAACAGGAAGAGCGGACGAGCTACCGGTGCTGCGTGCCGTGAGAAGAATTGTGAACCAGTTCAGGAGATGAGCGGTGGTGGCGGCGGTGCTTCGAGGAGTCTCGTCGGACGAAGTGGGCATAGCGGAGCCGCGTCCCCTCTGGGGGGAGAAATACACAGCGATGTAGAAGCAAAACGCAGCGATGTGGAAGCAAAACGCAGCGATGTGGAAACAAAACGCAGCGGAGTGGAAGACAAATGGAAAGACCGCTTCAGAAAAAACAAACCCACTGAAAAGACGGAAGAGAAAAGGAAAAAAAAAAGTTCCTTCTTAACGACAGAAGACAATGCCACACATAGGACCCACTTACACGAAGCGAGCAGCAGAAATAGCGGAAGGGATACCACCATCTCGAACAAGCGAAGAAGTAGCGACATGAGGAGAAAAGCATTCGTGGCGGGGTTAGAAGACTGTTCCTCATATTATGATCTGAAAAAGTGCAGTTTAATTTTGGAGCACCTGCTAAAATTGATTAAAAAGGAAAAGGTGGAAATGGAATCTTACGAAAGCTGTAACGAGCTTAATCAGTTTCAATTGAAAAAAAAAGGGGATTGGATAAATCGAGAAGGGGGCGAAGAAAGGGAGACCAAAAGTTATAACGTGCACATAGTAGGGGGAAAGTATGAAAAGGAAAGGGGGAGCCAACTGTACAGTCAATTGCTACCCCGCGCACCCGAGTCAGAGGACAGCACAGGTATGGAGCACAGCACAGGTACGGAGCACAGCACAGGTGCGGAGCACAGCACAGGTACGGAGCACAGCAAAGGTACGAAACACAGCACAAGTACGAAGCGCAGCACAAGTATGAAGAATAGCTTACGAGTGACCACACAAAGAAATGAAGAAAGAGCAAATTACAATTTTAGCTACCCGAGTAGTCACCAACCTGGTTTGAACATCTCTATTGGAAAGAAGCTCACCAAAAGGGGAAAAAAAAGGGACTCTTCCAAAGGGGTAAAAAGTGAAACTGTTCCAAAAAAAGACGTGCCCAAGTGGGACGCAATAGAGGGGAAGAAAAAACGGAGCGCATCCACGTGTTACTCAGAGGAGGCAGAAATGAAGGTGAAGGCACAGATGGACGCAGAAATGGAAACCCTAACCAAGTTGATAAATTTAAAAAGCGAACAAAATGAGAAGCTAAAAATGTGTCTGATGATGCAGGAGAGTGAAATTAATTTGCTGCGTAAAAAGGCGGAACAGGAACATGCAAGCAAAAAACAAGGGAAGGAAAAAAATTGGGAAAACACCACTTTTTACAAAAATTTAATAAAAGCTAAACCCTCCACATTTATGGAGATCATTCTGAGTAACAATCAAGACGTTCGGAACGGCACGCAAATGAAGGACACATACGAGTCAAGCGTGAAGGCAGAAAAATGTAACTTTGCCAAATCCTTTAATCCTTGCTTATGTACCAGTTGTGCTGTTCCGGGAGGAAGAGAAAATAGTTCTTTTCGCTTAAATGATCTCAGCCAATGTGGGGAACCCTCTGGGGGGGCAAACGCCCCCATGCCCGCTGTCGAAATGAATGACCCCACAGCAGCTGTCGAAATGAATGACTCCACAACCGCTGTCGAAACGGATCTCCCCATGCCCGATGTACATACAAACGAATTTGCCTCTATGGAATCGAATTTTAAATATGGGGAGAATCGATATCTACAAAGCTGCACATTTAGTGGAGTGCCGACTGGGGGGATCTGCTCCTACACATGTTGCATGCCTGGTAGAAATTTCACAAATCTGGTAGTCGAGGATGCAACAGGTGACAAGTCCTGTTTGCATCAGCGGAACGTTTCTTGTTCTCCACCAGGGGAGCCAATGCAAACTGATGTCTCTGGAAGGGAAAAGAGAAGGGGGTCCAGCCTGCACTCAAAGGGTTACCATGCCAAGGGGTTAAGCGGTATGGTAGGGGATAGAAACAAGAAGGATACATTACCCAAGCCTAAGGCACACGCAGAGAAAAGGCTAATAAAAATAAACGGAAAGGGGAAGTTCCAAACGAGAAAGAATAACTATAAAGCACTTGCGGTGGGGAGTGAACAGACCTCGAGATATGCGAATCGGGGAAATTTGGGAACTTCGAACTATGCCCAGTTGAACGGAAAAAAAGGTGAGACACAACATGGGGGCTACTCAAAACAGAGGCAAAATACGAGTAGGACGAATAGCTACAAAGTGGAGGCTAACTACCCTGTTACATCCAGCACCATAAGTGTTAAGTGCCTGCCTAAGAGAAAAACGGCTGTAACTGGGTCGGATAGAAAAAGCTGCTTTCTTTCTTCAAGGAATGCCAACGTGGCAAAAAAAGGGGATTATGAACCCAAGAAGGAGGGCCTATTCACGAAGCTATTTTCCTACATAAGGAATAACAGCCTTTGTAACGAAAAAAAAAATGGCAACTGTTTGAGGAGAAATAAATCGACTAGCTCAATTGTCTTCGTGAAAAATCACGATTTGTCTCAACGGACGTATGACAGATCTCGGTCCTCCGGATCCTTGCTTGACAGAACTGTATCCACTGTTCACAAAATGAATTGTATTAACACCCCGTACGTTCGTGCCGTCACTGTGTGTGGAAATATGTGTACACGAGGGGGTAACCTGATGAAGGACGAGCAAAGAAAAATAATCAGTTCAGGGAAACAAAATCGATATGGACTGAATAATACGCATGGAGGGAGGTACCACTCAAATGATGGCATTGTGACGAACCGCATTTGCAAAGAGGAGGTAAACAAAACAGTTGTGGAAAAGGGCGTGATAAAAAGCGGCTGTAAATATGTGCTAAAAAGATATGGTGGAACTGCACTGGGATCCCATTCTCATCGTGAAATTTTTAAAAATAAAGAAAAAGGACAACTTGTTAATGATTTGCATACCATGGGAAAGGATCCATCGTTCACAAATATCATGGAGCTTCAAAAGGAGGGGGGGAACGACAACCGAGTGATGACTTGCGAGGCATTAAGCGAGATGGAACGCCCCATAATGCACAACGAAATGAGAATTAGTAGTGACATCATCGAGAAGGCAAGACTGAAATATTATGCGTCGAAGAAGTGCGCTAAGTGCAGAGACGAGGCGGGCGCGGGGAAGGAGGAAAATAAAATAAATCCACCTACGTGCTTCAACAAGGTGGGTAGTAATAGCGGGAAGAAGGTAATGGGACATGGGGGAGCCACAAAATTGGGGAGAGACATCCAAACCAGCCTGAATAATCGTGCACATTCAACAAAAAGGGGTAATAACAAAAGGGGAGAAATGAAACATTTCGGAATCAACCCTTCCAAGGGGCACCCAAGTAGGTGCCCTAATGGTAACAAAAAAAGTCACAAAGCTGAAGTTATTAAAAAGGAAGACCATTTAGATGGATCAGCTGGTTCGGCTGGTTCGGCTGGTTCAGGCGACTCACCAAACAACAGCAACAAATTATGGGAAAATAACAAATCAGAGAAGGCAAGTGAGACTTACAAAATTTTCGTTGTGAAAAAGGGGAACGAGGATAAGTGCGCCGTAAAAAGGGAGCAAGGCATCCATTTAAGGGGGCACAATGGTGAGGACCCAAAGAAAGGACATCAAAACGTAGCACGTACAAATGGAGGGGCAAACCAAAACAAAGTTAACTATCGGGAGAATGATCGCTCTGTTAGTGCCGACAAAAGGAACGACTATACAAATGTGACGACCACCTCTGATAGCGTCCAAACAAACACCATGGATGGTTACTCCACTTGCTCCAGTGAGGACATATACTTGTGGGAAAAAAAAAAAACAGCAAGGCGCGGAAAAAGGCCCTTAATTCTGAAGGTGTAAAGAGGGATAAACTCAATGAACAAATCGGCGGGGGGGTTAATGCGAAGGTGGTGAATTCAAACGGAAAGTTAGCCAGTTCAGTTGCGCATGTAATTGAGAAAATAATTCTGAATTATAAAAACTGGGATAAGGAGAGGACAAAAAAGGGGGCACGCGCTGGCAGTGACAGCGATGACGGTGATCGTGACAACGGCGGCCACAGTGACAGTGGCGACCACAGTGACAGTGGCGACCACAGTGAGAATGGCGGCCACAGTGAGAATGACGACCACAGTGAGAATGGCGGCCACAGTGAGAATGACGACCACAGTGAGAATGGCGGCCACAGTGACAATGGAAGCAATTACCACGACGGCAAACGAATTGGAGAAGCTGGCAGGGACTGCATCAAGCAGAGTGATCTGCCTGACTCACACACTTGCAAAAAAAAAACTAGCCATTTTGAACTAAATGGGGAAAGAGAAATGGCGCAAACGATAAGCTTAAAAAAAACAGGCGGTGCGTACACCACCTTGGGAAGACAGCGTACAAATGAAGATTTACATGTGCATACAAACGCACAGGTAAAGAAAAAAAAGCCAAGATGTTAACAATGTGTTATGTTCAAATAGCCAATCGAGTAATCCTGAGCCAAAAATATTTTTCCTCAAAAATGATGAGTCGTGCATAATTGTGGAGTATCCCAACGTCAAATATTTTGTCAAATGCTCTTAAAGAAGAAACAAAAAAGGGGTCAAGTCGTTTGGTTTTCGCTTCCCGATAGCATGTTTGGAATGCCTATTGGGGGGAGGGAGGATTATGACGATGAGTGTTTGGGTGCATAAATACACACGTATACGTGTAAAGTCCGCATCGCGCGTATTGCGAGTTGGTTAGTCATCTTAAAAAGGCCGAGAGCCGCGTACCATCCTTTATCGGAAAGGCGGCATTGCATTTGGGACATATTAACGTGGCTTCCATTATGTGCACCTACAAAATGATAGTGGGTTGAAATTTTTTTTTTTTTGCCTCTTTGCCGCTTTACGCATTTTGACGTAATCACTTTGCTTATTCCTCTTCATGCGCAATGTTAAGACTGCTTTTCCCTCCCATGTGGGTACCTTAAAAAGGGCATGGTGAACTGAGTTCAGGAATTCTTCATCCTCAAGGTGTTGGCTAGTGTAGCTAGCTAGCAAATTTATCCCTAGCTAAAAGGGAACGGAGGGAACGAGCGACTGTGACATGGTGACACAGTGACATGGTGACACAGTGACATGGTGACACAGTGACATGGTGACACAATGACATGGTGACATAGTGACATGGTGACATGGTGACAGTGCTACACTGTAAAATTGCAACATCGTAACATTATAACTGGGAAATTTTTGCGTCTACGATGCAATAAAAATGAAAAAGGCACGGAATGGAAAAAAAAAAAAAAAAAGGAAGTGCAATGAGAGACATGTACCTGTTTGGCCGTTTGACACAAAACGTCATAGTCCACTTTCGTTAAAACATTTTTTACAAACTCTACATTAATTTCTTGTTCTAGTATTTTCATATTTTCTTCCGCGTCACCGTTCAGTTGCACTAAAAGCGGGTATCCCCCATCGCACTGCGTTTCGTTGCTGAAAGGGGGGAACAAGCGCATAAGTGGCGCGCGAGCGCGTTAGGCGGTGCTTACGTGCACATAAGGCACGTCCACAGGTATACAATACATATACATGCACATACATATATACATACATATATACATATACATACATATACATATATATACATATATACATATATATGTACATATTAATATGTACAAACATTTGCGCACGCATGTGTACGTATAAATAGGCATGCGTAAGCAAACCGCGCGTGCATATGCGCACATAAATGTACAGTACGTGCAAACATATATAAGAATATATAAGTACATATATGCAAATATGTACATTATGCAAATATGTACAATACGCAAGTACATATATACATGTACATATGCATTACATATACGCTCTTGCGCACGCTTGGTGGGTCTGCCTCCACACGGAACATGTGCGTACGATACATGTGTACACCCCTGCGCGGCCAAGCGCGTATTCCCCAAGATTTCTGTTTCTCAAACGTACCATTTTAAAAAGTTATGGGTAAGAAGTCTCATCCTTTCCTTGCATATCAAAAGTCACGAGAAAGATTCGGGGTGTCTTACGTCAATTATAAAACAATTT
>NC_020406.1:1854979-1864684 GCF_000321355.1 Plasmodium cynomolgi strain B
ATAATTCAAAAAGTCACGAGAAAGATTCGGGGGTGTCTTTCGTCAATTATAAAAACAATTTTTTTGTTGTCCCCCTTTTTTTTTTTTTTTTTTTTGCAAAAAAATTTGTGCTATACCAATTGGGGACAGAAAAAAAAAAAAAATGACGTAAATTTTTACTTACAATTTAGTTTAATTTAATGAATAGGAAAAAAANAAAAAAATTAGTAAAATGAAAAAATAAAATGTAACTGTTTATTATGCACAAATTAAAAATGAGCAAATTGGGAATTCTTAAGAAATAACTTCATAAAAAGCTAATCCATCGATTTTATTATTATTTTTTTTTTTTTCCTTTTACTTTTTTTTGCTTATACGAATGGGAAGAAATAGCTTTTCTTGAGGCATGGAAAAAAAAAAAAAATTGCTTTCCCTATCTAGCAAACATGCTGTGGTATGAGCGTGCGTACGTATGGACGGACGGACGACGAAATGTGAGGAACATGCGAAAATGAGCGAATTGTGCGAGGCAGGCGAAGCATGTAAAAACGCTCACGTTTGCGCTAACGATTATAGCTACCCCGTATGCTCGCACCTGTGCCTGCGCCTACGCCCACGCTAATGTTCACCCCTTGTTAAGAATTAATTTTTTCATTTCCGCCTCTTTTTTTAACAAGGAATTTCTGTATCAGTTTGGCGAATCGCGCACGGTACGTACGCTTCATTACGTATCGTATCCGTGACGTATAAAAACACTTACGCGCATGATCGCATACGCGGTGAACGTACGTCGCATGGAACGCTTTGGCTATACACCACAGAGGTTCCCGCTTCAGCACACGTGTGAAAAAGAAGGCCATATATATATATTATATACATTATATATATTATATCCGTACACGCGTTTTGTATCATATCACCACCGCGTTACTGCGCTGCGACCCTATTGCCGATCCGCTAGTACGTATGTCAAATTATGAATTACGAATGAGGAGGTGCCACGAATTTTTTTTGAAAATTTCAAATTAGATATAAAATACGCGTACATATGGAGTAGCCAGTGTTTGCCAAAAAGTATATGCATATAAAATGAACTTGTATGGAGGGGATGAAAAAAAAAAAAAAATTAATATTCGTCCACGAGTTTATTCTATGTGCATTAGATTTTTACTCCTGTGTATGTACCTGGCGTGTGAACAGCTATATACCAGTAGGGGTGGAGGTCAATTGTGAAACAAATGCGTCACGTAAGGGAACAAGAAAACAGATGTGACTGAAAGTTGAAACGCCCCCAAGCTGGAACATGTATGTGGTGTATGTACGCACGATGCGTGTATGTGTAGAATTTTTTTTTTTCTCTCTCTCCTTCTTTTCTGCCCTCTTTTTTCTTCTTTTTCTTTACGCTACTTCCCCATTTGATCGCATAAATGCCCTGCCTCTTAACCCGCGTCCAATCGAAAATGAAAAGATATATCCTCATTAACAACACTTTTTGTAACACGAAAAAGGCTAAAGTGGCATGCCATTGTGACGGCGAATTAAACGCTAAAGGATGCACGACTGTGCCAGTTTTTTTTGACCTTAATAAAATTTCTTGCAAAAAGGTGGAAGATGACATAGAACAAAAAAAAAAATTAGATAGATTGTATTTCTTTCACATAGAAGAAAATGGAAAGAGAAGAAAAATAAATTTTTTGAATTTCTTCAACGAATTCGATGGGAACGACACACCCAGTCGTCACTGCGTCGCGTCGCCGAATGACGCGGCTACCTGCTCTGCACCCCCCATCAGCTACTCCTCCAGGGACGAAACCAGCACCATCAAAATGAGCAGCCACACACATGTGGATCATAGCAATAGCCCAAGTAAACAGGAATCCATTTTAGTAAAAAGGGAAACCCTCCATTTCCACACCGTACAAGATGAAGGATGTTGTAGAAACAAGAAATACAATCACATAAAAAATAAGTATTATGAACAGATAAACAGTCTGTTGAAACAGGTACATATGAACCAAATTGCAAGAAGGAACAGCAGCGTCAGTACGGGTTTGCATGCCTGCGAGGATGCCCATGCAAAGCAGTGTGTGTGAGCAGAATGCGACACGAAGTAGTTACGTTAACCTATACATGTGTGTGTCTGAGTGGGCCGTGCCCAATACAGCTCATGGTCCACGTGATCATTGTACGCGAACATATGTTCTAAGCGGCTGGAGCAGAGTTAACCGGAGGAATGATTAGATCGGAAGAAAGGGCAAAGTGAAGGAGAACCCCCAATGAATGTAGATGTGAGGTGTCAGGTGAAATGAAAGGACTGGTTCTTCAGCATAAAATATGTGTATAATTTACAATACGGGTAAGCATTAGCAATGGGAAAAGGTGAAGCTACTTTTTTTTTTTTTTTTGTCATTCTTAGTTTAACTACGTATTTGATTTTTGCGCACCCGCCCCCCCGATCCTTTTTCTTCGCCCGTTGTGTGCGTCTATTCCCTCAGCTCTTCCTTCGCGATCGTCTAAATTTCTTACCCTTTTTATTTTTTTTTTTTTGTTGTCTCCCATTTTGCTGTTCCTCCGTGTGCCTCGTTTCAAATTTGAAAAATCGAATTGAAATCTCTCTATAGATTCCCTCCTTTTTTTCCGTCCATTCGTTTATTTCACCCCTTGACGTGAAAAAAAAAAAAAAACCAGTCGTGAAAAAGGAAAAAAAAAAAAAAAAAAAAGAGAAAAACAAAAAGAATAGCAAACAAACGTTGAATTATTTCCCATTTTTCTAAAAACTTTAAACATTTCGAATTCAAAATTTACATGCAACTGTTTTTTATGTGTGCAAAGTTATGTGACACGCAAAAAAATTATGCATTGAATTTACCTCCATGGGGTTGGTAAGATGCGCACGTGTGTACAAAGCGAGTACGCATAGAGTGATGGGTTGATAGGTGGGCGAGTGCCTCCAATAGGGGGCACATAGTGCCCTGAATCATGAAGAAGTCCTCGTGGGGTGAGGCCGTTGTGAACATCGAATTGGATTCAGCTTTGTGGTGAGAGCGTATGAATCGTTAAGCACGGAGTTTTTTGTGAAAAGCTCTCCCTTTACAAATGTCAAAGTGTATGGGCAGTGGAAACAGAAAAAGGCTTATCGATTGACGCTTCCCACAGCAGGGATGAGAGATAAACAGGAAAACGAAACAAAATTTAGTGGAGCATTAATACTTGGGAAGATTACCCCAATGTCATGACATCCATTTCATCCATATCTCCTGCGTTCATTTTGTTTTTCTCCTCACCATCGTCCTCTTTGTTATACTTTTGCATTAGCTGCATCAATTTGGAGTTTTCCATTGCAGCATTTTCACTGTCCTTTTCATCTTTCTGAGAATGACTCACTGTTTTGTCTATTCTTTTGGGAGATCTAGAAATGGATTTTTTTCTCGTTTGTATATTCTCCACCCTTATGGTGAGAGATGATTTGTATGATGTAGGTCTGCGGGCATAATCCTTTCCAGTAGCGAGTGCCTTTTGGCTTTCTATTTTTCTAAATTTGTTAATTAATTCGTTTTCATTCATTTCGTATTTGTCTGTTCTATGTGCTTTACTGTCTTCTCCGGAGCTGTACGACCTGGACGATCTCGATGCAGACATGTCCTTTTTCCTGTGCGATTCTTCGTACGATTTTCTTTCTCTTTTTGTGAGTGACCTATCCCGGTGGTCTCTATGCGATTTGTCGTGTGAGGAGTGTTTTTTTTCGTTCCGTTCTTCACTCGTTCGTCTCTTTCTGCGTCTCTCCCGATCGCGACTCCTATCCCGATCGCGACTCCTATCCCGGTCTCGACTTCTATCCCGATCGCGACTCCTATCCCGATCACGACTCCTATCCTTGTGTCTACCCCTATGCCGGCTTTTGCTCCTGTCCCGGCTTTTGCTCCTGTCCCGGCTTCTGTCCCTGCCCCTGCTTCTACTTCTGCTTCTTCGCCTCCTTCTTTTCCCACTCCTACTCCTGCTACTCCTTCTGTGCGTTTTCTCATTTTTGCTTCTGATTCGGCTCCTTTCGGTGGCATCCTCCCTTTCTGTGTCCTCTTCCCTGTCGGGGTCCTTCGAGCCCAGCTTCACGTATCCCATATTAACGAGCTTTTCGTTCCCATCGATTTTTCTGATTCTGACCAAAATTTTTTCCTTCCCGTGATTCACGATGCCTCCTATTTCGCCCTTCTCCCACTCGCCGCTGTGGTGGGCACCAAGGGAAAGACAGAAGTAAATAAATGGACAAAAAAATGCAAAGGGTAAAAGAAGACCAAAAAATGCACAAACGTAAAAAAGGACAACAAAATGCACAAACTTAGAAGCCTAGTGACCGTAAGGACCACTTATGATTCCGCTTCCGAGCAGGCGTGCTGCTCCTCCCCGTGGGGACACACCCCTGCAAGAAAATATATAGGCACATGAGAGAGATCTGATTTGGAGTGGCCCCCTCTTCGTGGTCTCACGCATGTGTGCATCACTTACTTGACATAGGCCATAACGGGTTCTCCCTTCACAAATTTGTGCATCTTCTCCTTGTTCCTTTTGAGCCTCCTCCTATGGTCATTCATCAACATGAGTCGTGCACCATAGGTGTTTTTTATTTTTATAGGCATCCTCGGCAGGACTGCATGGGGGGCGGGGAGCATAGTCAAGTGTAATCGTATGTACACATGGGTCCAGTAGACAAACGGGGCGTACACGTTTAACATAAACGCATGACATACACGCTCAGCACACGCACAAACGAGTATTCCTCGCTTTGCAGAAGATACAACCCAATTGGGCTGCAAGACCCAAATAATTCAACGCATTAAACGAACCTGTGTTGAAATATTTATCGTCCGCCAGGAGGCACTGAATGTACTCGCCTATCGTCTGCTTCTTTCGTTTGTCAGCTGATGTGACAAACAGATCTTCATCCAGGAGGTAGGGTTCGAACCACATCCACAGCTAGAAAGCAAAGGTAGAGGAAAAAAAAAAAAATGACGTTGACGGAATGGGGCATGTATTAAACGCACGGACGTATCGGTGCGGATAAGTAAGCAGCGTTGTAACCCCCACATAAGAAATATGTTATCTGTTGGGGGGTTCTTCCTTTTTTATTCCTAACATTGGCAGGCGAGTGGACATATCTCAAATACAAAAATCCACATGCTCGTATGTAGCAGGAGTCTCGACTTTCAATCAACACCTTCATCTGTTTGGAGGAGAGAAAAATCGGAAATGATGCAACGATGGTGTGATGTGAAGAAATATTATACGCTACATCGATCAGGTAACGTCGGTATCATCGCTCGTGTGCAGTGGAGTCACTATGGTAGTAGCCCCCCACCCACCAAGTGGTGACCTTTCCACTAGCATTGCCACAACGCGTCATGCCACAACGCTTCATCTCTCACCTGCTTCTCCGACAAATGCATAGTGAACAACTTGTAGAGGCAGCAAAAAAGAGTCGAGGGGGCCCTTGTACTTCCAATGCAGTAGGGTTCCACATGGTCGGCATATAAATGAATTTCGTCTACTACCTCCTTAAAAGTTTTCATTGGAACTAGCGATCTGAAATATTCAGACGATAAAATATTATTTCTGAGTAACGTATTAACATTGTACGTTGTGGTGTTTGTCATTTCGAGGATGTTTTTTTTTTCTTCATTGTTGTAATTAGCTAGAGATGAATGGTAGGAGCTACTAGATGCATTGTTTGCACCGAGTTTATATTTCATACCCCCTCTAAAGGTATGGTCTAGATTGCTATATCTGTAGCTATTCGGGTGTTCTTCCATTCTGCTTGGGAATCTACTCATGGCGTTACTGTATGAGTTCATCATACTACCCATCGCGTGCATTCCACTGTTCATGTGATAGAAGGACGGGTCCATGTATCCGTAATTCATGCCATAGTTTCCTGCGTCGTTGTGAAGAGAGGGGGGGCGGTGCTATGGTGGGTGGTGCAGTAATTCGAGACGTTAACATAGGAACAACCAAGGTAGTCAAAGTTGTGGTGGCTTCCCATGCAAGCATTACCATCGAAGGGGACATCTCCCGGCATACTATTATAAACCCTCTTGTTACCCATAGCCCCATCGGGGTTACTGTTGTAGTAATAGTAGTCGTACATCTGCTTGTTTATGTCATTTTGGTCCAGCTGGTTTGTATGATTTGGCTGAATGGGCTGACCGGATTGACTGGGCACGTTCGGTGGGTATGCAGCGGGGTATTCTGCATTGTTGTACTGGTTGTCCATTGTGTGGCTGCGTGTTGAAAAGGGGAGGAGGGGAGCGTAGAATGGCGTGATCCAAGTGACGCAAGCGAAACGAGGTGAACCCAGTGCCGCAAGTGAAATGGGGAGAACTAAACGGAGCGAACCTAATAATTGCCCTTTGATAAAAATAAAGGCACGGCGGCTACCATTTGAGACCTCCACATACTACAGCGGTATTTTTTTCACACAGGCTGTTTTCCTCATTCGTGGGTCTTTGTACACAAATATACAGGGCTCATTTGGTTTTTTTTTTTTTTTTTTTTGCGCGCTGTAATGGCAGAAAAAGGTGAGCTGTGTTGTAATCCCTACTTGGGGGAAAGTGTGAAACGCTCTCACGTATATACGTATGGCACAAACGTATGTCTACACACGGGCATTGCTCCGTACGCGCATGTAGACTTCTTCCCCATGAAACTGATATGCGCACTGGGAGTAGAAGCAATGCATGGGGGATAGCCACACTAAACACCTAATACATTAAAAAAAAAAAAAGGGAAGAAGCCACAGCGCTGTTACGCTTCAGGGGGAGCGGATTGCATGCATATTATACAATTACGAGCGGGCATATTCTCAACACGTCGTATAGGGTCGTGCGTAGTGTACATTATATACTCATGAGCAACGTTGCTGTAACGAATTTTTACAACATGGGGGAAGGGCGAACAAGAAGAAGCATGCTATTTTTTGTCAATCATTTTTTCTGAAGGCACAAACAAAGGCGTTTAAAAAAAAAAAAAGAGAGAGAGGGAGAGGGAGAGGAAATATGAACGAGCTCGCACATAATGTGGACTGAGAGTGGGGTCAAAATGGCTATCTGTTCATTTCTTCCCCCAAGGTAAGGCAAAGCCTATAATTGCCTTTTCCTCAATTTGTACGTCTTCCTACAATGTCATATTTTTTACAAAATGATATGCAGTTTTTCCACTCCGCTAAATGCAGCCCCAACAATATGTCATCGTTTTTACTGATGAGGGAAAATAAAATGAGGGGGAGGAAAACGCCTGCATTTATGCTTCGTTCATCCCAAGATAAAAAAAAAAAGGAACATTTTTACGACAGGGAGGGGAACACGAGCTGCTTGGGGTGAATACGCATAAGCATCAGCATGTGCGGAAGTATGCGTTTATATAATACGTATGGGGAGTTATAAGCACGTAAATTTCTTCACGCAGTTGGGATGTGTTTTAGGGATGCAGCACGAACTTTCAGCATTCGCAAAGCGGCGAGATGGCAAAGCTGCGAAGTGGCAAAGAGGAGAGGTGGTATATATTTTATTTTGCCCGACCCCAGCTGTATATGCAAAGTATATTGCTTTACTTGAGAGACGTGCGCTATCCTTTTTTTTTTTTTTTTTTTCTGTTCACAGGGTCCTACATCGGATTTGCTGGCATTTACGTATAAAATATATCTGTACGTATATGGGCGTAAAATGCGGTATGCTTTTTTTTTTTTTTTTTTTGCAGAATTTGTATTCGCCCTTTTGCATGTTTTTTGGTCCCTTCAGAAATTCCCGCGGAAAATTTGCGCGTTCGCGTGGCGCTCACATTGTTGCTGGTTATACAATCCTTTCGAAACCATTTTGGAAGCACAGATAACGTGGCAAGTGTTTATGCGCAAATGTTTGCATTTGATGAGCTGAGTGCGTAATCAGTTCTGTCGCTCCCTGTCTGTCATACGCATAGTACGTACATACGGATTGTATGCGTTTATGTGCCCCTTTTCCCCGTTTCGAATGTGCTAATGTGGCGGTGATTTTTCCCGGCACCGCAGCGATTTTGTTTTGCCATCACTTGGTTCCCGTTTCGCTCCATTTTGGCGTCACTTTTACCGATATGAAGAAGCAAAAAATCGCCGTTTTTCTTTTTTCCCGCCCATGTTTTTTCGCACGCAATTTTGTCCCTCTTTAAAGTGTAGCGAAGGAGACAGACACAGTCTGCTGCAACTCCCTCCCCCCAAGATAGACGTGTTTCAAAAGTACAGATGTATATGCCTGTGCATATGGATCGCATTACATACAGTCGCGGCCACATATGTATAAATACTCAAAACGTCGCAGCTAGCGTGGCCAAGAATGAATAAGGGGAGTAAGAAAAAAAATGCATATGAAATGAGGCGAAATGACACAAGCGATTTAGACAATATCAGAAACAAGTTGGAAGATCTGAAAAGCAAAACAGAAGTAAGGACAGACGAAAGGATAGAAATTGAGAAGAAAAATGTTGACCCGTTTAACGATCTTAAAATACACATTTTAAATGTCCTAGAAGAAACCAGAAAATGCATAAGGGAAAAGGATAGCTTACAAAATGTGCATGGAAATAACATCGAGGTGATAAAAAGGGGAAACATAATATATAACAATATGAAAAATTTGGATACATACTTTTTAAAGTTAGAAGAAATCCTAAAAAAACAGGTAAAGAAAAAATATACCTACAGCGAGGAAGAACTATGTGATAAAAATGAAACCTTCGAGCTGTTGAAAAAGCAAATTTATGAATGCAAGAAGTTGAGCAATTATGACCACATTAAGGATACTTGTTTTATGGACTTTTCCGATTTTAAAAATAAGCAGCAGGTGGAGAGTAAGTGATAATATATTGTTTTTCCTCCCCCGGTGTGGGAGGCATACTATCCGATGGTGACGCCTTTCTCTTTTCTGTACCCCCATCACACAGAGTTTCGTTTTTTTTTTTTTTTTTTTTTTTCCCCAATTTGCAGGAAAAGAAACGAGCAACAACAATGACGAAGAAGATGACATGGTCATAATAAAAAGGTGGAAAGAAAGAGATCAAAGATTTAACGAGGAAATTTTGAAAATCGGAGAAGTCATCGATCGAATAGGAGCCAATGCTGTTTTTATAACGAACAAGGCGGAGGAACAAAACGAAATAATCATAGATTTACAAGACCACACTGATAAGACGCAACATAATGTGAAAGAAGTTAATGTGGAAATTAAGAAAGTCATGAAAAAGCATTCGCAGACGACTTGGTGTTGCAGAATTTCCCTCGTCATTATTTTGATTATATTGGTGATGATAACGTCGAATGTTATTTCGAATAAATTCATCAAAAGTTTGTGACGGGCGGGTGGGCCAAAGAGCGGCGCAGGAAGGCCGTCGAATTGACGCATAACCCTGCTGCGCGAAGTTCCCCCCCCCAAATTGGGCACACACAGAAAATAGCCACAATTTGCAATTCTGCCCCGCGCAACACGCGCTCAAATTTGTGTGAACGGATTTTTCTTCCACAGAAAATGCTCAATACGGGGTGGAAAGAATAAGACAAATTGGGGGTTCCAAGAGAAACCAAGGAACAGTAAAAGCGCATAACAGGAAACACATTTGGAGGCTCCATAAAAGTGTGTCAAACATATTTTTGGTATGCTATTTAATTTTTTTTTTTTTTTTTTCGTTTACGTACGTTAAAGACGATGCTATTTG
>NC_020406.1:1864784-1884592 GCF_000321355.1 Plasmodium cynomolgi strain B
TTTTCCGTTGAGCTCCCTCAGAAGAAGCATTTTTACGTAAACCCATTTCATTATTGTGTCTCCGTGGTTGCTTCCGACAGGGGAGGGAACCGCCGTGTATATACATACACACCACACACCCGTTTATATGGGCAGTTAATACATGCATCCATCCGCATGCTTCTCTCACCCAGATGCTGCGCCAATTTGAGGGGGGGGGGGCCACTTTTCCTCAGCGAAGCGATCAAAAAGGTTAGCACATATTGTAAAGAAGAAATGAGAAAAAGTTGCATACTTTAAAATTAGTAATCCCAAGGGGGAGGAAATAATAAAAAAAATGACATGGTCACGGGGAGGAAAAAAAAAAAAAAAAAAAAAAACATACTGATTGACAAAAAAGCTGCGCATGCTCCATGAGCAAAATGGGTGATACCATAAAAGTGGTGCCCTCTAATGTGCAAAGTTGATAACACAACACATACGAATGCAATATCAAAAACAAGGAGGAGCTGAGAGGGGGGACGGAGGGCATCCGCTTCGAACGCGTACGTGCGATGTGAACATGTGTGTGCGTGCATCCGCGACAACGAAGTTGCTGCGAATTGAACAATAATGCACCAAGCACACGTCTTTTTCTTGTCGCATTCGGGTTAATAAAAATAATTTTACATTACTGTGTATGTGGGAATACGGCGGGGTAGCAACACGAAAACGTTTTTGCTTTCTTTCGAGGTAACCCACAAGGTAGTTTTATTTTGCTTACCCCCTTTTTTTGTCGTCTGTGTGAGTCATTCCTTGTTTGCTCCTCTTTTTTTTGGAATCTCAAATGCGGATCGTGATGTAAGCCCCATATGTGAACGGTGGTGGATACGTTTTACCTCGCCCACGATAGTGAAGCCTTATTTACAAACAATGCGGGTTGACGCCCATGTGAACACCCCCCCCATAGCCTTTGGGAATTCTTACCTATACATGCCCAAAACAATGGCATGGTTACGATGAAAGGGTTCCAATGTTAGCTTTTCCTTGGGCTTACAACTTTCCTTTTTCAATTTCTCCATCTCGGACGCAAAGACGACCTCCGGTTTGGCAGTGGAGTCAACACAGTTGGCCTTAATAGATATTATAAACCATCCTCCAGTTTTTAAAAACATGTGAGCATTCATGGCAACAATACGCGCCTGATCGGGTTGTGCGACATCGGCAAAAACGACATCCACCATGTCTACTAGCATACGATACTTAATTGGTTGTCTAGCATCCTCTACAATGGGAACAACATTGGACCTCTTTTTCGACATGTTGGTTAAGTCTCTCCCTGACCTGTGAGAAAATTCAACGGCATAAACAACACCTTCATCGCCGACCATATCAGACACATGAGATACAGACGTTCCATTTGCTGCACCCAGGTAAAGAACTTTGCACCCTGGTTTTATTGGCATGTTTCCAACTCCACCCATTAAACATGCACCCAATTTTGAACGAAATGGATTCCATACTCTGTACTCAATCTTTTCATTGTCTCCCATTACTTCGTATCTTTTTTCTCCATAAACACTTTCTCCTGGGACTAGATTTTTAGTTACAAGTATGTCTGACTTTCCTTTTAGTAGAAAAACTCCTGGGAATCTATGTGGTACTACAATAACTTTTCCTGATTTTCCATCTTTTTTGAAATTTTTTTTATTGTTATTATTTCCTCCACCAAATCTTCCTCCTCCGCCTCCTCTAGCACCTCTCCCTCCACCTCCACCTCTTCCCCCACCTCTTCCTCCACCTCCACCTCTTGGTCCACCTCCACCTCTTGGACCACCCCCACCTCTTGGACCACCTCCGCCTCGTCCTCCATTGTTGCCTTTCCACATGCCTCCCTTACGCACGGCATTATTATTGTTATTGTTATTGTTGTTGTTTCCTTTCTTGAAATCTTTGTTGCCTTTTTTGAAATTCCCAGATCCGCCTCGAAATGCGTCTACAGGGGGGTGAAGAAGTAGCCACGTGAGTGGGTGAAGAAGTAATCACGTGAGAGGGCGCAGAAGTAACCACGTGCGAGGGTGCAGAAGTAACCACATGCTCGGGTGAACAGGTGTGCCTGCGCCCTCACGGAAGGTACAACCGCGGAAGTTGTACGTCTCCATATAAACAAAACAACGCGTGTAAAAAAAATTCCCCTTTTGATCGCAAAAAAAAAAAAAAAGGGGACATATTATGCAGCGCTGAGGAGAGAAAAAATGGGTAGCAAAAAAAATTGCCACTGCATTCCTTCGTTGTGACTTCTTTTTTAATTTTTTAAATACCTGTCATTTTGTGTCAGTGTAAAAATATGTATTTCAATTTTATCAAACTTTACAACAGCAAGTATGTTGCTATTCCGATTGCGTCAGCTCTTCTTCCTTAATATGTTGGCGCGTTATATGCATAATACAGCGCTTGCGCAGGGGTGAATTCGCGCCAAGTGGGGAAAAATAAAAAAAAATGGAAAGCAGTTCGTCGTTTATATACATATATGCATATATATTCTTTTCGCTCTGATTATTCAGCCTTCAGGAAAATGGCTTAAAAAGTTCGACGAGTACAATCCTCCACTACTGCTTTTAAAGATGGGATATTTTGGGTTACATCGTTTTTCACGTGGCGATGTTGAAAAACGCAAATTCATTTCAGCTAAGCACAGCGGCTCACATTTCGTTTTTGCATGTTCTATATTTTTTTTGCCGCTTTTGGTACGCAAGCTAAATTGCTATTTTTTTTTTTTAAAGGAATTTTGTTTCCGAGCAGTCGCTTCATTCAGGGAAATTGTTGTATCTTCTTCGATCAGCACAACAAAATATACATACGCTAGTTTGTTATGTATTTTTTTGGTAGGCGCCGTTATGGCTGGATGGGTTGGTTGACATGATGCCATTCCGTTTCGTTTTTTTTTTTTTTTTTTTCAAATTGAGCAAAGGAAGGGAGTGGGAGATGCGCAAAAAATTTGCTCTTTTTTTTTTTTCGATCCGAAGAGAGCCACCCCAGAGCATATACCGTATGTACATTACATGCAGCGAAGTGAACGTTGCAAAGGCAGGCGCATTGCTACCGCGTCAGTGGAGTGGAAATTTAAATGTATGTACAAGCTGCTTTGGAAACAATTACCCCTTTCATTTTCCTCACCAATATGTATACATATACATATATACATGCGTATATTATTTTTATTTATTTTTTTTTCGAAATTTTGCATTATTTTACGTAAGGGGCTTATCGTAAGATGTCGCGAAGAGATGCTCAGCGACAAGTTGGCAGATCAACGGTGATGTTTGCGGCATACAGGTTGACCCATTTGCCACATTTTTTTTTCCCGCTCAAAGGTACGATGGGAATGAGAATGGGCGCCCGTCCTGATACATCCACATGAATGCATCGTAACGCGCTGACCCTGACAGGTGTCCGCTCAACAGTGAAAAAAAAAAAAAAAAATGCAGATATAAAGTGACACATGTTAAGCATGAAATAGGAAATGGGCCACATAAGATATGCAGGAGTTCACGCCTCCATACTTCCCACCAGTTGCGCGAAAAACAAGTCACCCTGGAAAACGCAACGAGGGACAAACCACACCTCTTCATGCAAACGTGTCCTACGCGGAAAAGGCACATTTTTGAACGGAAGCGAAAATCAGGGCCGGAAAAAAAGGAAAACGTCTGAATTGAGCGAAAATCATTTTTTCTTTAAGCAGCAGGGAAGTGAATAGACTGATTTTTATGCTCTGGTAGGTTCCTCATTTTTCCATTTTTTTTGTTGAAACCAACATGTTGTGAGAGCTCTCCATTTGGTCATTTTTTCGAACGTGAAAACGTTTCATCCTGCTTGTGCAGAAAATTACCGTGTGTGGTTCGTTTGTGCTTGTCCCTTTTTGAGGCCATCCCTCAAATGTGGAAAGGTCTCGAAAAGAGGGCTCATTACAAAAAGTGCAAAAAAAAAAAACACATTTGATAGTTTCACACCGTTGAGCCGTTTCCGTTAAATAATTTGCGCCTCATTTTGTGAGAAGGTTTAGCTATGAGGGGGAAAAAAAAAAGGGGGTGCAAGAATACCCCATAGGTAGCCTCCTCATTTCGTACAACAAGGAAAAGAATTATTTCATAAATTTAAGATTGGCGACGAGATGGGTGTGGTGACGTATCTTCATCTCAGCATCGCTGTATGGAAGAACATCGCTTCATGTCAACGTGCAGTTGTCATGAGGGATAGGATGTAGCGCCATCACCATCAGCACCACCACCATCAGCGCCATCACTATCAGCACCACCACCCCGGAGGGAGAAAGACACCTCGTGTGGGTATAGACCCCATTTGTCCACGCATTTCTTTCTACAACCCTACTGGGAGTGGGTCGAAAATGTTAAAGAGCGGTTGTGCCTAGCGGATGATTGAGACTCAATTCCGTTCTGCGTAGCGCCCGTGAATTTATCAACAGCGGAACCAACAATCATGTCGACAAGGCCCCCTTGAGTTGATAAGGCTCCAGAATGTATAGCCGCTTTGCATAAAGTAGAAGAAGGAGCATATACATTTGTGCCCCAAATTTTGCCTTCCATTTTGTCACAATCAGATGGGCATATGATTGTTCGTTTTTCTCCAAGAGGTAAGTTTAAAAATAAGTATCCATTAGAAGAGCAGGAGAGAATATTATCGTCATTTTCAGGGAATATCGAAAAGGATCGTAACTGAGATTGTCTTTCCGATTTTGAAACAATTCCCATGTGTCCCCTAGCTGCCTTATATTCAAACAACCCATTGACAATTCTCAGAATGAATGAGTTATTTTCATCTCCATTTTTTCTGTTAGGTTTGTACACCCCGGCATGTATAGCTGCTTTGCATATGGATGAATCTGGGGTGTAGTAGTTGTTGCTTCCTTTTATAATAAACTTGGATTTGGTACAGTTATCCGAACAGTGAACCAAAAACTGTGACCCGATTTTGCCATTAAACTGGTGAGACAATAGATCATCTTGGCAGGATAAATTGATTTGCTCTCCATTTATTTGAAGTTCCTTGTTGATGATACTTTTTGGTTTACATGGAGTCATACATTCTCTACCATCAACCGTTTTTCTGTTGTTGCCACTTTTTTTCTTCCCCCTTTTGGTTTTGCCCAAACCGTTGTAGTTGTTATCAGTGCCTCGACTGAAGTAATCCAAGGAGAGAGCAGCATTTGCCGATTGCTTAATTTCTTCATCGGCTAAAACAAATTTATATACTTCAACGAGATGAATACTTCCTATGAAATAATCTGTCGTGGTTTGGTTGGATCTGCCAATGATTAAATCTCCATTTAGGGTAAAGTCATATTTGGCCTTCTTCTCCATGTTGAGTTTCTTTCCATTTATGTACAGACTGACACCTTTGTTTGTTTTGTTAAACACTACTGCGAGGTGGTACGTTTGTCCGAGGACTGGCTTGAATTTACTCTTTAACAAGTGAGGGTTACAGTTTTGTTCAATTATCAACTCGTTTTCTTCGTTCACTGAGATGGAGATTCCATCACACAAGCTGTGAGATAGTAGGGTCCTCCAGTTTCCTCCTCCGGCACTCAAAGTGAAATAAATGATGAAGGTAAAGTTAGACAAACTTTTAATATACTTCTCATTTGGCAAATTGGTACAGTTAATAAAATCGTTTTCTTTTCCGTTAAATCCGGGGAAGCCTGTTGGGGGTATCCACTGGAATGTTGGTTGAGTCCCTAACCCTATTGTGGTTAGCTTCCCATTTTGTCGCTGAAGAAGGGGGGGCGCCAAGAGCGAATTTTCTCCACGTTGATCATCCAACCCATTACCATGTGAAGACTCTGTGTCTGAATTTTCTTCTCCATATTTGTTGTTACTCTTTCGTTCCTCTTGGATGATAGACCTGGTTGGGATACTGACGCTGAAACTTTTGGACGTTCCAGTGAACTCATGCGATTCGACATTATTTCGCTTCGTGCCGATAAAGTTGTGATGCTTGTGTGATATGATGAGGACAAGGTCATCTGCGACATTGCTTGAGAGCACACCCGCGTGTATGGCCGCTTTACATATAGGCGAATCGAAGGTATATAAAAACGTTCCTTTGACAACCCCTACTTCTTCGTCACATTTTTCAGGACAGCTAGCTAAGAAAACGTCTCCCACTTGTGCGGCGCTGAGATCTGCTATGGATACGATTTTTTCAAAGCATGTTAACTCGATTTTACGTGGGAAGTTCTTTTTCTCTAAATTTAGGAAATGTTTTTTAAGTCCTACAGTTGTGCTTAGAGAGTTGGAGTTCTGTCCACCTCCTAGGCTACCCCCTTCATATTCTTCTTCTTCTTCCCCACCTGAACACCCAATGACGATATCTTCATCGTGAGAGCAGTAAATATCTTCGTTCGTTTCATGTGCACAATTTTGGAGAGACTTTTCATCCCCTTTGCATTTGACATTTACAGCATTTATTTTGTCTGCATCATGTCCACATAAATTTTCCCCTGCGATGTTTGTACATAGATGGTGGGAGAATCCATTTCCCTTTAGTCCTGTGTAGCCCAATTCTCTGCAGGCGATTTTCTCCCCTTCTTTTACCCATCCTTCTGAGCACACAGAACCGAATGAGCCATTGTAAAAAATTTCTAATCTTCCAATTCCGTTAGTAGTTGGGGCACCAGTAATATCGACTAATCTGATCATCCCGTCGGTAACTGATTCTTTGTTGCTTCCCTGATTTAGACATTGAATTATGACATCATCGTGATGGTCTACACAATGAGAAGAATCATCTGCATGGCATTGAAGTAAGTTTTTTTCATTTCCGGAACATACGATGCCAGCACTACTGAAGGGGTACTTATAACCAGCACAATAATTTTTTCCATTAAGATTGAAACACATTTGTTTAATATAGACTCCATTGGGGAAGCCTAAATCTGCACATGCCCGTTTAGCACTATCGTCAGAGAAGGTAAAATTTTGTCCTCTTTTGCAGACAGTTCCCCACGTGTTGTCAGTCCGTCTAATTTCTAACCTCCCCAAGGATGAGAGTTTTCCAAATGCATCTACAATTCGGACGTTACTCTTGACATCATCAATGGATTCTAGACGGTATGTGTAGAAGGAGAAATTTGGTTCATCCGGTTTTGTAATAATATCAATCGCTTCAATCTGATTTGACTTTTTTTCCTTAACTGCATGGTACTGATTTAAGTCGTTTCCAACTGTTACTATGATAGAACCTCCACTTGGGGTTAATGACCCGTCGTGAATAGCAGATGTACAGATAGATGTAGAGGAAGGATGAATGGAGGAACCTTCTACGGAAGCAAATTCTGCATTTTGACAATTCTGTGGACATCTCACTTTGAATATTTGCACCTTACTTTGTAATGCTTGTGGCAAATTACTCGTATTGATTAAATCGTTTCCCCTGATGTGGCAATCGATGTCTTTTGCTGCCCCACCATCTACACTCTGATCTGCCCTTATATTCACCTTCACCGTTTTTTCGTAAGGATGTCCAATCCAACTCTTAACATTAAACACGTAAAGCTTATTGTCACTTTTGATTTTGACAAAATCGCAATACCAGGGATCATCCCTACTAGCATTATTGGTCAGTATAATATCTTCTATGATCCCCACATCTGATGCTTGAAATTTTATTTTCTTCAGCACTCCAGATTTGAACCCTTCTTGTAGTACTTTGGTATTGCTCCTTTTGTCATTTCCTAGGAGCACAATTTCGACAGTCCCATTTGTCCCTGCTTGGATATCTTTCCCTGTTTGAACAAATGCTGTGTATATTTTATTTCCTGAGAGGAAGTAAGTCCCTTCAGAATTTTTATCATTTAACAATCCTGTACAATCAAAAACCCAATACTTGTAATCTTTCCATATGGTAATTTTTTTGCATTTCCAATTTTTTTTTACTGAATTTAATTTTACATGTATGTATTCTGGACTTCCTACATCAGTTGTGACTGCAAATGTTTTACTTAATAGTCCTTCTTCTTCATTTCCGATATTGATTTCTTTTGTCTTAAGTCCATACCCGTTGGACATTACTAGGGAGACGTTAGCATAGAGATCTACATCGTTGGAAATTACAGGAGTTGTATGTATCATGTACTTGGCAATATTTTCCGTTTCACTTTGGCACTCTGCGTAGTCTGCCTTTCCCAATTCGAATTTCGCTTTACACCATTCTTTGGCATGGGTCGTCAGGGGGGCTATTTGGAAGAGCAGCTGGAGGAGCAGATGGAAGACCGCCAGGCTTGTCAGGGACTTGGTGTTTACCATTTTGATGGGAGCAACCGATATGTCTGTTTCGCTACGTTGATGTTAGAACTGACGTTTACGTTCTATTGTGAACACGCGTGTGTATTCCTTCCTGATGGGACGGCTATACATGCAAGCAGGGAGATCTTACAAGGGGGGATGACACTCAAAATTGGGTGATATGTGGCCAAACAAAAAAAAAGGGGCTCTGCACAATTGTTGCCGAAGAGAACTGCGACAGTTTGTTTTGAGCCAAAGGACATAAAAAAAAGACGCGGGGCTGAACCACTGTTAGATGTCTCGAGCCGCTTATAAAAATAGTTAATAAAAAAAATGTAGAGGTTTGGCGTGAAGAAACGATTTTTACATTTCGTTGTGTCAACTTGTTTGCAGTTCATTCACACGCCGATCGGCTGGACGTACATACACAGTGTTTTATCAACTGTGGAGGAGGACGAAAAAAAATGCCTTACCCAGTTTTATAGCCACGTGTGTTGACAAAGGGGCGGAAATATTTTCAACCTTTATTCTTTAGATACAAACAAAAGTAAAGAGGTAAGTACCGCTTTGGGCAAAATAGAAGCAGTGACATTCACTTGGGGCAAAATAGAAGCAGTGATATTCACTTTGGGATAAATCGCAATAGTGATTTTCACATGGGGGTGATAGCTAACTGCACAAAATTGTCGTGGTGGACAAAAGACACTTTTGCGGATGTAGCTTTTCTGCAGACTTGCGCTAGGTGTGAAATTTGACGAACTTTACAAAAATGAAAAAGAAATCGAAGCTGCCTAGCAACATGTAATTGCACACAATTTTATGCGTATGCTTAATTTCGCACTTGTGTAGAATGCAAAAATGGCAAAAAGGGATGTCCCCTCTGTGTTGGTAATACCTTGGGGGGGTGCAAACGTGTGGTGTACATACATTTGTATGTTTTTTTTTTTTTTTTTTTTTGTTATACAGTGCCTTTTTTTTAAGTCCGTTCGGCGTGTATCCACAAAATGGTGTGGTGGGAAGACGCCGTTTGGATCTTCAGAGGAGTACACAATACGTAACGGGTTAGTAAAGAGGAACCTCCTGGTGAGGAGGCAACGGAGCTGCGGAAGGCAAACGGTGGGGATGCCCCGCCCCTGTGTGTGTGAACGCAAAATGGAACAAAATGGATGCAACACAGAGGAGAAACACGACAGTTAAAAGAAAAAAACAAAAAAATGCACACATACACATGTGCACATATGCACACTTCTTTGCGAAAAGGAGTCATAAATGGGCGAATGTAACTAATTGAGTGAGCCCTTTGTCTCGCCATTAATCTTCACAAAAAAATAAAAGGATGTAACTTATTGTGCCAATAATGGCGCATTCCGAACTCCGATTGCTTCTTTCCTCATTTTGGGATCGTAACCTGCGGAAAGTTGGCCAGGTGGGCAGCGTCAATCGTATAGAGGTGTCTTTTTCAGTTTTGGGGGACCCCTCCTGGTTTCCGTTCGGACAGGGGAGTGCACAGAACGGGCGGTGCTCCAGTGTGATCACATTACCTGCGTACAGCTGACCGCACGCCGCGTCAATGGAGAGTCCGAAGGAATTCCTAAAAATTGGGAAAAAAAAAAATAAAAAAAAAATAAATAAATAAAATAATTTAAGCGCTCCCCTCAAAAACGGCCACTTCATAGGCAGGGGCCAAATGTCATTTTCTTGGGAAGACTAATTGTCTGCTCCACATTCCTGCCATTTTGAACCTGTAGAAAAATGATATTCCGTGCTTCCTCAACACTTTCTGAAAATTGCGAAATAAGGGGGCGGAAAAAAAGAAAAAAAGGTGCTATTGGGGTGTAAAATACACTAAGGGGTGTTAAGATGATGGGGTGACAAATGGGGTTACCTCGAACTGAAGGATTTTGTCTTCCTCGTCCACTCTGTGGAAGTTCTCATCGACGTTTTTTGCTGAGGGGGGGGGTGCGCCGAGGGGGGATATACAAGCTCGAAGGAAGTAGTGCAAATCAGCACAAATTAGCGCAAATGCGTGCAAGGGTGTACTACCATAGTAACATAAAAACTGACGCAGCGACTCTGTCCCTTTAGCCACGAAGGGTGCCTTACCTTTGTTGTAGGGAATTAAACACACATTGTAGAGGTACCTGACGGCGCGGGGGCGCTGGTATATGTGATTGCAAAGCGCCTCTGCGTGGTCCTTCGAGTCGTTCACATCCTTAAGGAGGATGTAGCTAATCCATACGCGTCTCCCCGTCCGGGCTATTCTACTGTCTAGCAAATCAAGAACCTCGTGGAAAGGAAACAACTTATTGATAGGCACAAGTTTGTCCCTTTCTTCAGAAAACGGAGAGTGTAAAGAGAAGGATAAATTCACTTGAGGGAAGAGATCATTTAATTTTTTAATTCCAGGGAGAAGTCCCACGGTGGAAATATTTATACGTCTACTTGATAAGGAAAACAAATTGACATTACTGAAAAAATGAATAGACTCAAAAACATGTGGATTAGCTAGTGGTTCCCCCATCCCCATAAAGGAGACATTTTTTACATGCTCATTTTTGGATTGAAAATATAAAAGCTGGTCTGTTATTTCGTCTAATTCGAGTTGCCTTTTTATACCTATCTGACCAGTGGCACAAAATTTACATGCAAAGGAACAACCTATTTGACTTGATATGCACAAGGATTTATGGGAGCCAAAATCTAGACAAGTAGCTTCTATCTTTTCTTTATCTCTACACTCAAATAGGACTTTATATGCTCTATCAAATTTGTACTCCTTCAGGGGTTTTATACTTAGCAAATTTTCACTAAAAATTTTTTTCACTTCTCTTCTTATATTAGTAGGAATATTTTTCATTTTACTTACACTGATAATTTTTGCCTTGTACATATTGTCCAATATTTGCTGTAGTCGGTATTTTTGGAATCCATTTCGTTCGATCATTTTGAGCAAACTTGCGTATCTTTTAGACTTCTCCATTCTTGCTCAGGGTCAGGGGGGCAGAAGGGAGAGTTGTTGGTGTTACCTGTTCGGTTGGCCTTTTTTTCTGTTGCAGAATTTCAAGCAGGCTTCTACTTCCTTTTTTGATGTTTTCATTCTGTTTGTGCTTCTTATCTGCTATGTTGTGAGTCAACCTATGTGGCGTTTTTTTTCCCCTCTTTTTTTGGACAGATCAAACTAGGGCGGCACTTGAACCGGGGGGACTTTTCATCGAGAAGAGGCCTACTTGGCAACCTAAATTTGTGCCTTGAGAAGGACCAACTGTGGAGAAACGAATTTATTGCCTTTATCAAAAGTTGGTCCTACTGGCCACCCGGTAAGTGTACACCCTGTGCATTTTTCTCTGACTTGGGTGTTCACTTCGAAGAAGCTGTTTATCCGGCGCGGGTGTTTCTATCGGTCATGCAGCTTTCTTTGCGTGAACCCTATTTTTTGCCTGTGCGAGGGATATACACCGTTCGTAATATAACACAATTCCTACCCTAGGAGGGAGTGCCATAGGACCCTCCTCAACCCACTGTTACGTAACTAACTGATTGTAAGGGTATACGCATCTACCAGCTGGAAGAAGAAAAGGAGCACCTTTCCGCCTTTCCACAAGAGGAGTGTACTCCTTCACAACACATAGAAAAGGTCGCACCTTATTTTTAACAAAATTGTTAATCGTAAAAAGTATGAACTGCCGTGGTTCCTTTGAAATACCTTTCGAGGAAAAGAGGTCCCTGGGGTGACACATTTTCGGCGAGGGAAAAGGAGTCACGTGGCGTCGCGTTAATTTTGAAAAAAAAAATTAATTCAGTAATGGTGCAGCAACTATTCACTTCCCAACCGGTTCGCAAAATAAAGCGCGAGGAATGTGAAGAGAGGCTGGCACCTTGCCATTGTCATGACATGCCCCCCCGACCCTATATTCAACATATAACGCTGCATTAAAAAACAACGGCGGGAATTCTCGATGAAGGAAATATGTTCCGTAGGCATACCCATGCTTGGAAAAAAAGAAAAAAAATTATGACGAGCCAACTATTGTGAACCCTACTGCAGGAACGAAAGTGCGATGATGACTGCTTGGGCTTACAATCGTAGATGCGAATATGAAGAAATGATTTTTTTGTCAACGTGGAAAAGTAGATCAAATGTTTTGGGAGGTTATCCTTGCAGATGGGGGATATCAACATAAGGAGGAAAAGGAAACCCCAAAGAAGGAAGCGATTTCCACCCCCCGCCCATACATATATAAGTGTATAACTGTGCGAGCATGCACATTTGATAGACTTTGGAACGAAAAGAAATTGCCCAAATTGTGCCACATAAAATAAGCATCGGGGTTTTTTCACACTCTTGGGTTTTTTTTTTAACCTCATTAAGTATGTTCTCCTTGTGGGATGAAATGCACGCCTTTCCATCCAACAAGGCTGTTATTTTAAGGGGGGTTAACAGAAGGGTCATTTGATTTGGGAACAAAATAGAAGACGGTGCTACGCGTACGACAACACATGCACGTGATACATATGCACATGCGTTTTGGCTTTAATTGCCATACGGCTGCTTCCTAGGTGCGTGTATAACATCCGAGGCAATCCTTCCCCCATGATAAAACACATCATCTCGGTGAGGTGTCCACCATATGACCCTCATTCGAACATTACTTGTGTGTAATGTGCAAAGGAATTAAAAATTCGCTGATGCGTCTTATGGGGTGGTAGGGATGTTACTTCTCATTTCTGCGAAACGTGCATGTGCGCAATGGGTCCCATGGGGCACGAAAATGCTACACGTGTAAAGTACGTATCAGCTGCAAAAGACAACGTCGGTATGGGCAGGCAAAATGCTGCGCGTGTGCTTTGCGTGTGCTTCGCATGTGCTGTGTGCATACTGCTTGTAGGTGCTTAGTGCCACCGATGAAAGATGCTGGCACGGGGAGCCTAACGGGGTGAACGAATAAATGCCCCAATTGTGTTGCAGCGCGGTGGTGCTCTGCTGATGGACCGGTAGTTCTAAGTTCAAAAAGGTTACACAAATATTTCTATGTTCGATCAGCGAGGGGGTGGGGGCTCCCTTAGGGTTTTGCACCTGCACGTATTGTGACTACGCACGTATGTACAGGCGGAGGCAGTGTACAGTCGGAGGCAGTATACAGTCGGAGGCAGTATACAGTCGAAGGCAGTGTGACATATCCATCCCTGCGTCCTCAACGCTGTGTAACGATCCAACATTGTGTCCGTCTCAAGGGGGTGTACTTGAAGTGCAAAAAGAAAAAATTGGGGTGTAAAAAAAATGAACCTGAACAGATTATCAAGGGGGGACATTTGCCATTTGGCCTTTCTTCATTTCATCTTAGCGGTTAAGTGTTGTAAAAAATGGGACAACGCGGAACAGAACAGAAAAAAGGGGGTAAATAAGTTAACATGAAGGAGCAACAGAGGGGGCAAAAATGCGCTTACGCATAAATGAATAAATCCGTACGTGTGCACTTGGTTACGCACGTGCGGAAATATATTCACCACAGCAACACGCACACGGGGGAAAAAAAAAAAGGAAAAGGAAAAAGAGGCAACAAAATGATGCAACAAAATGATGCAGCAAAATGATGCAGCAAAATGATGCAGCAAAATGACGCAATAAAGTCACGCAAAAGAGTGACGTAAAAAAAAAACAGAATAAAGTACCAAAACAAGGAACAGCACAGTACGCATCAATTTCGACTTTGTGATGGCCTTAGCAAAAACCTCCCAATTATTGAAACGCGTAATTTATTACATTCGTTCACGAGTGTACAGTACACAGTTCAGCGGGACATTATTTCTACGCATATTGATCGTTCCGGAAATGTGCATATACGCGTGCACGCGTGGGTCAAATATATGTACATGGGGAACGCGCACAAAAAAGTGTAACACACGTGGAAACATGAACATGTATATACATAAGTGAACAAAAACCAGTTTCCCCTTTTTTAGAAAAAATAATTTATCACACATGTTTACTGTCATTTTTGTATCTTTATAACTCAACAGTAGGTATCGTACAGATTGTACATGTATATAAATACACGTGATGATATGCAATGTTACGCTTTTTTTTTTTTTTTTTTCCCTCTCGTGTTTGGAAAATAGCTGACCCTTTCACAAACTTCCGTCATTCAATTACCACCACTTTTTTGTTTATGTAACGTGAAGTTATAAAATGACTTTGTTGTTTGGTACATAATTAAAAGAGTAACTTTTAATTATGTGCATATAGGTTTCCATGTTTCTTTTTAGTCTTTGCTAACATTTTCCCCCCACTGCGTTGTCCGCTTCGTCGCCCATTGTGTCCACCGCGTCCATTACGCCGTTCCCCACGCAACACACTCCCTTTTCAATCGCGCTAACAGTTTTAAAGAGGGGTGTACACATGATTACACTCAAGCAAACGCAGTCACAGTTTTAGTGTGCACAAGAACGTATTTGTGTAAACGCATGCCTGCGCGTGCCCACTTAAATATACACATGTACTCACACGCGTGTATATATGTGCATACTAAGTACGTACTTCCTTGTTGTCATTGTTAGTAAAAATAAAAATTTTGCACTTTTTAAATTTTCAAATTATTTCCGCTGCGCTGCGACGTTATTTTTTTTTTTTTTACGCGTGCATCCCCAAGTCATTGCTGCGCTGCTTCTACGTCAATCCCACGTCACACCGGCGCCATTTCGCTTCATTTTGCGTCAGTTTGCGTCAGTTTGCTTAATTTTGCGTCATTTTGCTTCATTTTGCTTCATTTTGCTTCATTTCACTTTTTTTTTTTTTTTGTTTCGCAGTTCACAGCGGTTATGTCTGTGCATACACAATAAGTTTGCACGAATGATAAACGCCTTTTATTTGTGAAAATAAAGGATGTACATAACATCAGGTTTATGAGTGCGAACTTTTTCGTTTCCACATTTTATGCCACTGCTTCGCTACTCGGTTTATATACCTATATATGTATATATATATACATATATATATGTTTTTCTTTTTTTTTTTTTTTTTTTTGTGGCACATTTGAAAGGATTTACAATTGAAAATTATCCTTGCGGTGAAAAAGCAGCCTGTGGGTTAGGAAGGAAAAACTTAAGAAAGGGGGGTAAGACAAAGTAAAGCGAACAGTGAGGCGGCAGAAGTCGTATCTATCGGTTGAATGCACACGCGCGCGCAAGTGTAGACACGAGTATAAGCATAATCAGAAGGGTAAGTACACGTGAGCTAAACGCACCGGTGTAAACAATTTCACTGACACCAGCACCCCCATCTAGTTACACAAGCTAAGTCAAGATGTGGTTTACGACAAGACAAGACGGCCTTGATGACAACTGTCACACCAATAGAGGACCATGTTTTCAGATAAGTGGGTTTTTCGGGACCACCCTGCGAATCGGATTTTTCTTGGAGTTCATTGCCCTGACCTTTCTGTTCATGGCGTATTGGTCAAGTGGGGGAAAGGGACTATTCAGTTATGACTTAAAAAATATGAAGGATGAATATCGTCTCGACCAGACGTTTAGGAACTCGATAACACTGTGGTCAGGGGTGTACTTGATAGGGGCCATATTTATCATGTCCTTTCAGGTCCTTCTCGCGGATGATACTTGGTGAGAGGAGAGAGCGGCGAAGATGTAGAAGGCGGCGAAGGCGTAGAGGGCGGAGCGGAGCAGGACTGGGGGCATTAGCGGTAGTACCACAAGATATATCACTATGCGCAGTGGTGGGCGGAGGAGAAACTCGCATGAATTCACCGCCAATTCAGCTGCGCGTGTTTGCCTTAAAAATAGCGGCAAAGTGAAAAATCGTAAAATGAATTGCTCACAAGGATGCTAACATAAGAGTGCTGATAAAAATGGCCCACTCATCTCCCAAAAGACAGCAATTTTTGGTCCCCCGTCCACTCTCCCCCACGCTGCACTTTTTCCATCGCAATAAATTTTATTTCCTTCCCCCCCCAACCATTTTTATAATCCTGGTTCATTTCATCCCTCTTTCTTCTCCCCCCATTTTTCTCTTCAGTTGGGCAAGAGGCTATCGAGCCGGGTCGAAGATTTTGCGACTGGCCTCCTTTTTAGATACCATAAGTGCAACCCTGCAGTTTATTTTTTATTTGTATATTTCCAAATTTTACACAAGAAAATGGTATGTGCATTTCAATGAGGGAGGAAGCGAATGGGTTTTTTTTATTTTTGTTAGGCTGGTCCATGCGTTTTCTTGTTTGCTATATGGTCTCGCCGCGTACTTACTGGAAGTGTATCACGATGAAGGAGCCGGGGACTTGCACGCGTACATAAACGGTGTGATGTTTGCCTTTGCTGGATTGACAGGTAACTGGAGGGGTGCTCTGCTCAGCTTTTTGAGCCCAGCGTCAAGTGCGCCCGATTGAAGTTTGGCAAGCGGAAAGGTGTCTTTTTCCCATTTGGAGATGGCTCACCCTTGTGTCTTTCTCCCATGTGGAGGTGGCTCACCCTTGTGTCTTTCTCCCATGTGGAGATGACTCACCTTTGTGCCTTTCTCCCATTTGGAGATGGCTCACCTTTGTGCCTTTGCCCCATTTGGGGACTCCTCACCTTTGTGCCTTTGCCCCATTTGCGCACGACTAACGTTTATGCCTCCTTTTTCTCCCCTTCCCCCCCCCTTTGTAGAAATCTTCGTAATATTTTGCAACTCGGGTTGCTACTCAAACTTCCTGTTGTGGTTGGCCCTGGGAGCCGTATCTCTGTGGTCGTACTACTTCGAGCCGGAGGTGAACCACGTGTCCCCCGCTCTACACGAAACGGAGTTAACGAATGACGTGGAACAGCAAGTCGAGAAGTTTTCTCGATACACCCCCTACCCCCAGGAGCAGAACCAAAATGCCTACTACCCTGCGTAACCCTTTGTCTGCATGCGTCAATTGTTTAAATTTTGTTTTTTTTTTAAATATCTGTCTATAAGTGTGTTCACGTTAGAAGTAGCACGTTAGATGTTGCACGTTAGAAGTAGCACGTTAGGTGTCGCACGTTAGAAGTAGCACGCTAGAGGCTGCACGTTAGAGGCTGCACGTTAGAGGCTGCACTTAGAGGCTGCATGTTAGAGGCTGCACTTAGAGGCTTGCTTGCCGGTGGGCCAAACGTTGACGGACCCATATGCTAAGCGCCAAGCGGCAAAGCCTAAAATGTATTAAACCCAAACGAAAACAAGCAAAGAACATAACGAAAAAGTTAATACATTGCACGCGAATAATTCCGCATAGCCTCCGATGCCATCATTTAATTTATTTTTTCATCAACAACTCTTTATTTGTTAATATGTGCTCACACGTATACATGCACATATAGACATTTTCAAGACAAGCAAGTGGGAAAATCCCCCTCTCTCTCTCTCTCCCCCGTTTTTCTACCTCCCCCCCTGAGGAGAACACGGTGTCCATTCTAGAAATTGCTACATAAATTTAAATGCCCAATGTTTGGAAGTAGCTCGGTCCATCTGAACGCAATGTTGGACGTTGCTAATAGGGGGAATGGATATTTTTATCTATCCCTTTTTAGAAGGCGATAGAAGTAACTTACACCTGACTTGAAAAAGAAATAGAAAAATGGACCAAACTGTTCGGGGTCTATTTCTACGTGATCGTGTGTTTCTCGCAAATGGGTAATCAGGACCACTCGGGTGATGGCGCCGCGCAGCTACTTTCATGGCCCATTTAGCAAATCATTTTTTTTCACAGCACTATGTTGAGAGTTGGTTTACACTAAATTTAGCAAAGCTGGGAAGGTCCACTTCGTTCCAAAGAGATGGATAACGGTGATGGAACTAATGGCTCGAGAAATTTTGTGTGGACCCACTCTACGTGTTAAACCGATTGGAGAGGGGAATCGTTAACAAACGGATTGAGTACTTCTTAGGTGAAGTAAAAATGTGAAACTTCGGTTTACACATCGCCTTTGCGGCAGTTTCTAAGTACTACCTTTCTGTGTCATGTGCTACACGTAACAAACGGTTTGGCCAAGCCATTCATGGGAAAAAAAAAAAAAGCGATTAAGACACAGTAACGCTAAAGTAGTCCCATATATACATCACAATCTGTTTCCAACAGGTGCTTGACAAGGCCCTGTTAGCTAAACCAATGGAGAAAGTGAAAAAATATATTTACCCTCTTAGGTATGGCTTTTTAAAAAGGGTCCTGAATTCATAGGTGTAGAAGGTATAACTTCCGGTGATTGGAAAAAACTGCGTTAAAAAATTTGCAAATGAACTAATAAGGAATGTCACCGTGGCGTAACAGCGTGGTTAATAGCTCCAAATGTGTGTGGGGGTGCTCCTTCCCACTTCCTCCTCGTGACTACTCACTTCTGCAGCTCACTCATCTCGACATTCGTTTTCCCATTTTTCTCCTCATACACATAAACAACGATGGAACTCTTCGCCACGGCCATTAATATGAAGCTCGGAGTGGGTTGAGAAAGCCATGGCTGAAAGGCTCCAGTTGCTGACCCAGGGTTAATAAAGTATTTCCCTTCATAGCGGACAATGGAATTTTTATGTGTGTGCCCCGAAATGATTATATCGCTGTCGTACTTCTTTTGCCATTGTAAAAGTGCATTCGTGTCCCCCCAAGGGATAATTTGGTGACCATGGATTAATGACATTTTAAAATCTCCAATAGTGAGATTGATATCTTCAGGGAAATCATACTCGTCGTCCATATCTCCTTTGGTTATATGAACCGAGTCAGCAATATTTTTTAATAATTCCAGATTTTCTCGACAGCCAACATTGCCTGTACATAACACATGCTTTATTTTGTCTGTTTTGAGGAGATCTTTGAAGCAGTCGGGGAGTCCTAAGTTTCTCATGGGGGAATGGAAATCTCCGATAAGCAAAACGAGTTCGCCTATGTCTTCCAGCTTTCCGCTCATGTTGGGGGGGGTGTAGTTCGGTGGGGTGTGATGCGGTAGAGTGAGGCTACGTGTGCACACGCAGGAGTAGGCACGGGGGGATCCTCAGTTTGGAATGACCAGTAATGGACATGGCAAAGAAAACTTATAAAAAAGCAATCTCGTGGCAATGTAATCACGTGGAAAGGCGAATTCTTCTGTTTTGTGAAGGAACGGCCCCTCAGGTGAGCTTCACTTGGAGTTGACCCCTCATTCGGGACCCCAATTTTGGCACTTACTCAAAATGTGCCTTTCGCTTGCACACGTTCTATAAAAGGGGAGCGACAGAAATGAAGAGACTACGACTAACATGCGCGCACGGATGTCCTCATGCATGTTCATATATTTGTATGTATTATTTCCCCCGCTCTCCTTCGATAATCCAATCGTTTAAGGGGGATATGCAAAAGTTACCGCAGTTTCCTGCTTGCCCCCTCTCAGCCTGCGAAAAATGTACCAAGGGGGGTAAGAAACCTTTGGGCATTTTCTAACGACATGGTTAACTGGATTAAAATTTTAAATCCCTGTTTGGTTAATTTGGAGCATTTTTTGTTGGGAAGAAAATGCATTAGCAACGTTTGTATGCTCACCAAGAGTGGTGTAGTTAGCTAGTCAAAAATT
>NC_020406.1:1884662-1889286 GCF_000321355.1 Plasmodium cynomolgi strain B
TTAAAACGCGAAAGAATAGCTTACCAATTTAATAAAAAAAAAAAAAAAAAAAAAAAGGAAAGAAAAAAAAGAAAGCAGTGATGAGACCTCTGCTGGCAGAAGTACCTTTTTTTGGGGGGGCACACTTAAATACACACAAGGGGATGATAAAAATTAGGCTTCACATTACTTGCAAGTGCATGTGTGTGCAGATGACAGTTAAGCCGCTTGACATGCACATACGTATGGAGGAGTTACACAGCGAACTGCTGGCAGCCCTGCGCATGTAGCGGAACAAATAGATCGAACCATCACCCCTGTCGTGGGGCAGGAGATATAAAAACGGAGCGCAGACTGCTGGACCGCCTTTACAACACAAGCTGGTCTACGGATGCCTTCAACAACTGCACATTAATTTTGTTATCGCTGGACAGAGAAACATGAATAGAATCATTCGGTTCACACAAATTGGAAATTAAAAAGGAAGCAATGGGATCTTCGATATATTTATACAGTGCCCTTCTAATGGATCTGGCACCAAAATTCATGTCATATATATTATTTTCGTCACTACATATGTATTTAATAACACCTTGTTCGATAATCAAATTGAGATTTTTTCTTTTTTTAATTCTTTTTTTCAAATCGTCAATCATATTTTGGAAAATATTAACAATATCTCTTTTGAGAAATTGCCGGAAAATAATTTTCTCGTCTATCCTGTTTAGGAATTCTGGAAGAAATTTCTTCTTCAGTTCTTCTTCTATTTCTGGTTGTAATTCTTCGTACCATTTGTTGGTTCGTAGTTTTTCCTCAAAAATTTCGTAGCTGTTTGGTTGTTGGTTAGGGGGGTTCTCCACGGGGTGGTCATAAGTTTTGTGGTCTATCTGTATGTCAGCCCCACCGTTGTTACTTAATCGAGTTGGATGTTCCACCACTGAGTTACCTACACTGTTAACTCCTTCAGGTAGTTGCCCCTTTGAGAGGGAAGAACTATGTGTATCTTCCCTGTTTTGACTCTTACTAAGGTAATACTTAAAGCCCAGATTTGAGTAATTTTTATTATACAGTTTGAAATAATCTGTGATAATGTCTGACCCTACATTGGTTGTCATAAAGATAAAGGTATTTTTAAAAGAGACTTTATTTCCCTTTGAATCTGTTAGGATTCCATTATCCAAAATTTGCAACAAAACATGTAAGACTTCGCTATGTGCCTTTTCAATTTCATCGAAAAGGATGATAGAGAATGGTTTTTTCTTTACACTCTCGGTTAGTTCTCCTCCTTCCTTATAACCTACATAACCTGGATAGCTACCGAACAATTTGCTTACTGAATGCTTGTCTATATACTCACTCATGTTTATTACGATTAGGTTATCTTCATTGAATAAATACTTCGATATCACTTGGGCGCACAGAGTCTTTCCAACCCCTGATGACCCACATAGTAGCAACGTGCCAATGGGTTTATTTGGATCCTTAATGTTTGTTATTGCTTTGAATAGATATCTAGATAATATGTCGATTACTTTTTCTTGTCCGATTATAATTTTGCTTAGTTTTTCCTTCAATTTTATGATTTTTTCTTCCTCCTTTTTGTTTTTTTTTATGTATGATATAGAGGACTTTTTGCTGACAATATTTTCGATTACGTCTGACGTGACGTACTTCATGTGCATATTTTGGAGGTAATTCTGTGCTTCGACATTTCTGTCCTCGTCGATGTCTGCGGGTTCGCTGTCAGCAGTGTGCAGCTTCGCAGGTGGATGCTCGTCTCCACTCAGATGAGCGGCGTTCACCTGGCGGGTAATCACCTGATCGCCGCTCCCCTGGCCGCCGCTCCCCTGGCCGCCGCTCCCCTGGTTACCGCTCCCCTGGTTACCGCCCACCTGTCCGGCACGCTCATCGCGCAACCTCTGCCGCATAAACATTTCGTACTTGATCTTCTGGTACGCGCCTGCCTCGTCCAATATGTCAATGGCCTTATCGGGGAAATTCGCCGTGGGAAGGTAATCCTCCGTCAGCATAACGATCGATTTGAGGGCATCATTTGTGTAGTAAATATTGTGGTACTTTTCATAGTTGTATTTAATTTTCTTCAGCAGGAGGAGAGTCTCCTTGGCGGTGAATGGTTTCACAGGGACGCAGTTAAATCGTCTCCTCAGAGCTTTATCCGATTCGATATATTTAGTGTACTCTTGAAATGTCGTGGTGCCAATACATTGTAAATTATCTGAGGAAAGAAACGGCTTCAACAAATTGGAAGCATCTAACGATCCCTCCCCACTACCTGCACCCACAATAACATGAATCTCGTCAATAAAAAGAATATTTTTTTTTCTCTTATTCATATTATTTAGCAGATGTTTCATCTTTTCTTCAAACTCTCCTCTGTACTTAGTCCCAGCTACGATGTTACCAACGTTGAGTTGGTAGATTCGGCAATTCCTCAAATGGTATGGTACTTTATCTTTCAATATTAAATAAGACAAGTGTTCTATGATGGCTGTTTTTCCGACTCCACTTTCTCCAATAAGTAATGGGTTCGATTTTTTTTTCCTTCCTAATATTTCTATGATTCTTTTTATTTCTTTTTTTCTTCCAAAGAAATGTTCATCTCCTTTTTCGTACGCTGCTTGGACCATATCAGTTAGACAATCTTTCACATAGGAGGAGCTAAATAATTTATTGTTTGGTGGGAAGCTACCTTCCTCGTAGTTTTTGAATTCCCTCGATTGGTTCAGATAGTCATTGTTTAGGTTGTTCATAAAGTGATGATTTGTCTGTTCGTTGTTCATGCTGCGCATTCGTTGATTCTCATCTCTGTTTTCGGACGTTTCTCTGTGCGAGCCATTTTCTTCCCGTTTCTCTGTATGGTTAGTATTCTGGTCATCATCTCGTTGGGAGTTCCGGCTTGCTCTTCCCGTGGGGGGTGCAAAGCAATTTTGCTCGTCGTACGTAGTTAGCTCCCTCTTCAAATCGTTTACGCTTATGTTGAGCTCGCTGAGGTACCTTAAGAATTCGCAGTTTTGGTTTTCCTGTGCCATGTTGATGAGGGCGATCAGTATGTCCGTCACGTTGACGAACATTTTTTTCTTTCTCCTTGCTTCCAGCACCGCGTTGTGAAGCACTCGCTTGCAGTTTTGGGAAAATTTGATGTCTGCCTTTTCGTCGGGGAGGTCGTTCGGGAGGTTGTTCGCGAGGTCGCTTGGCAACTGGCGGGATAACTCTTTTGACAACTCTTTTGACAGCTCTTTTGACAGCTCTTTTGACAACTCCTTGGATACATCGCTGGGCAAATCGCTGGGCAAGTCGGTGGGCAGCTCGCCTGGGGTCGCCTGATCAAGAAGGGGCGGTCCACCGGGGGGGTCCTCCAGATCACCCGCGTGATCTCCCAAAACGCGCTTCGCAGCATCACGGATGAGGTTCCTAGCTGCCTCATCCCTTTCGTTTGACCCTTCCACGGAGCTGTCAGCATCGTCGACCTCAGTAGAAATGTCACTCTGTCCCTTGTCCAGGTTCTTCAGCTGATTGATTTTGTCCTCTATGTCTTGGATGTGTTTGTTGATGAAGGCATTCATCAGTTTGTGCTCTCCGTTTGGATCGTTCGATTGATGCGATCTTTCGCCTTCTACAATGCTGTTGCTGTTGTCAGGGGGGGGAAGTTGATCTGTTGGTGTTTCCTGAAGTGGTGTCTCCTGAAGTGGTGTCTCCTGAAGTGGTGTCTCCTGAATTGGTATCTCCTGAATTGGTGTCCCCTCCCCTGGGGAGGCATTCTGTTTGTCCTGGTTGGTCCCAAAGCTTGTGTTCCCCCTCCTGTTATTCATTTCCTTATTTAATTTATCCAAAAAAGTCGTTATGGAGATATTGAAAAAGTTTAAAATGTGTTTTACTAAATTGGAATCAATTCTGATGATGGCAATTAGGAGATGCTTTAGTTGGATTTCCTTTTCGTTTTGATTTTTGGCCACTTCTCTGGCCATAATGAGTGCCCTTATGCACTTTTCATCATATTCGTCAAATAGGGATACGAATAGCTTGTTATTTCTTGGCTTGATTTTCCTGCAGATTCTTCGTAGGTTCAGTGTTTTGCATTTGTTCAGTTGGTAGGTACTGTTTAGGAAGTTGGGCTGTGTTCTTGTATGTATGGTTACCACAAGTTTGAGCGTGAGCATGGCGAGCAGGAGGTAAAGCGCGTTCATTTCCTGTTTGGTTGTCGATTGGAGGGGAGTGGCCACATGCGTGTGCTCAGGGGGGAAGATGTGCACGTGGGGGGGGAGAGGTTGTGCACGTGGGGGGAGAGGAGTTGTGCACTTGGGGGGGGAGAGGTTGTGCACTCGGGGGGAGAGTTGTACACGTGGGGGTGCTTCTCAGCTTAGGCCCCCACTCGCCTGCTTAGCGATTCCAAGTGCCTGGCTTTGCCCAAGTCACTTCCGTTGCTCAGTTGGGACCCAGCATTCCCATATGTGGCGGAAGTTCGCTCTGCTTGGTCAACAACCCTGCCGCGCACACCTGGGGGCAGTGAATAAGCCCCCAAAATTGGAGATGCGAGAAGGGGTGGGGTTTCACAACTACACAGCATTACATTGTTTTGTTTTTCCCATTTTTTCTTTTCTCCTTTCGGCGTGTTTTTTTTTTTTTT
>NC_020406.1:1889326-1890271 GCF_000321355.1 Plasmodium cynomolgi strain B
TTTTTTTTTTTTTTTTTTTTTAATCTCCTTTCTCTGGCTAGTCCCACGATTTTGCCCTTAATCAAAAAGTTATCCTTTTAAAGTAAAAATCGGGAGGAGTGCAAAGTCAGGCTGTTACATATATGACAAGTTGGTGGCCACGGCCCGAGAAGGTTCATCTGGGTAAACGTACCCCAGTAGGGCTTCACCCCAAGGGTGCTTGATGACCGACCTGGTGAAGGCACATTTATTCTTGCAGTTGGTGAGTCACTACCACGAATGCGGAGAAGAAGAAAAAAAAAAAAAAAGCAGCCTTTTTATGCGAACCCATCAGGGGGGCGCACCCAACGAGGTTATTTCGCATTGCACCCTGAGTGCATATGCAACGTGTTTTACAAGCTGTAGAACAGCAAAACTTGAGAGGAGCTAAGGCAAAGAGGGAAGAGGCTATCTCAAGCCTGACTTGACCTAACCAGATGAGACGAACGACTCTCCAAAGAAGCCATTATCGAGACATTACAAAGGAGAGTAGTCAGAAAAGGGACACCAAATGGTTATATATATTTGCCTACTGCCCCTTCGGCTATACCAACGATTGTGTGAAAATAACTTCCCTTTTTTCCCACCACTTCTCAGTAATAATGTGAACCCCGTGGAAGTGCCGTAAGCGTCAAATATAGGTAGGCGAACAATTGTGTCGATCCACCTCCCATGCGGGGTGTATTGGTCAGGAGCGTTTTGGTATGTTTGTCCAATTATCCCGAGCAGGGGGAGAACCGCGGCGCTGGACAAACGGGGAAGCCATACAGATACAAACTGCATTCGTGGTAAGTGGGGCAAAAGGCCAAAATGGAGATATGAACCTAAGTTGGAATGGGAAAATTAATGCGAGGTTAGGCACAATGGAGTACCCAATCAACGTGCACTGTTAGCGGAAAATGGGAAAAAAAAAAAAAAAACGAGNGA
>NC_020406.1:1890671-1901957 GCF_000321355.1 Plasmodium cynomolgi strain B
TTTTTTTTTTCGGATGTGCCTCTCCGCAATTGTCACCCGAGACGAAAAAGAGATCGTCGCACATGCCGTCTCACAGTGGATGTACAAACCGAATTGAAAACATTTAAAGGGGGGAAAAAGCTTTGCCAAAATGTATGCTTTCGAAAAAAAAGAAGAAACTTATTTCACCAAAGCTATCTATGCATACGGGATAAACAGGAATATAAAGAATCCTTTTTATTTATTAGAGGAGAACTGCTTTTTCTACTGCATAGGGACCAATGGAGTCATTCACTCACTTTCGGAGAAAAAACAAAAGTTCTTACTTAGCGATGAAAGCAGTTACGGGATAGTATGTCTAGGGATAAGTAATGATAGGAAGCTCCTAGTGCTAGGGGAGAGGTCCGTTAGGAAGCCTTTCCTTTCCATATACAACAAGAATTCGAAACTGGTCAAAAGGTTAACCCTAGAAATGGCAGACAATGAATGCACAATTATGCATGTTGCCTTTTCCTCAAAAAATAAATATTTGTATTGCTTAACCAATGGGAGCACCAAGAGCCTTTTCTTCTGTTACGACTGGCTACAGGAAAAGTTAATGTTTTGCAAAATTTTTTCGCCTTCCCTTTTTTGCGACTATTGTGACATTTGCTTGAACGTTCAGAATTCGTCATACATTGCGCTGCTCTCGGTGTGCGCTGTGAAGAGCGGTGTGGGCAGTGATGCGATTGGCCAGGTGACTGCCGATGGGACTGTCGAAGCCACTTTTAATGGGACAGCCAATTTAACTGCCAACGGGACAGCCAATTTAACTGCCAACGGGACAGCCAATTTAACTGCCGACGCGACTGCCAATTTAACTGCCGATTTAACTGCCGATTACACCAACCGTGGCCAGCGCCATAGGAATACGACCCAGCAGAACAACCACGTCGAGGAAGGACAGAAGGCGGCGGGGGAAACACCCCCAGTGGGGCCAGCCACCCAGCGACACGTATTCCTGTACCATAATGTCGAAAGAAACTTAGTAGAAATAAAAATAAAAAATAAAAAACTGGACAAAATTGACCGTAATTTCACCAATTGTTGTTGGCTAAGTGATGGCGTTCTACTGCTAACGAACAAAAATAATCACCTCATTTTTTACGATGTTAAGAAGGAGAAAGTGAAGATATACAACAAGCATTTGAGCAGCAGGGAGGTTGTAAAAGTGGCTTGTCTTTCGAGAGGATTCCTCCTCTTCGATTATGAGGGTGTGCATATTTATGAGAGATCCCCTGATCTGAGTACCAACATGTGCTACTCATTGAAGTATTCCGCGCGATTCAACTTCTCCGCCTTGATGAATGGCTACTGTTTGGTTTCCCCGTGTGAGAAATTTTTGTATTTCCTGGCTCAGGATGGGAACTTGAAGAAGTTCGACATGTGGAAGGGGAGGTGCAGCGGGGGGAGCAGAGGGAGTGGAGGCAAGGGCGAGGAAAAGATCGCGCTAGAAGGGAGCACGTGGGACAACGAGCTGGCAGGGGATAACCCCACCGGGTTGAATGGGGAGCAATCCACCATAGAAGTGGACCGATCCACCATAGATGCGGACCTCTTACCGACGGGTGATGAGCACTCCCCGATAGGAAGAGACCACTCCCCGGTAGAAACGGATCACTCCCCGATAGGAATAGACCACTCCCCGGTAGAAAGAGACCACTGCCCCATAGGAATGGACCACTCCCCGCTTGACATGGGGAGCCACCCCCCCTTCAAGAACTACGAGAAGCACGTCGAAACGGTGCTGGCGGACGTGAGTCCCGCGAAGATAAACGACTTCGACGTGTGCATGAAGCACCCCCTAATCATCCTATGCTACGATGACAACGTGATAAAAATAATCAACTATAAGAAGAAAGAAGTAGTGATGTCCAACTCATTTAACAACGAACCATTGCATTTGTCAATTCACTGCTCAGGTCATTTATTGCTAGTGGCTTTCACAGATAAACTGAGGCTATTCCACATCCTATATAATAAGCTAAAAATAAAAAAAGAATTCTTTTTAAAAAATTGTTCCTGCTGCAAATTTTCCAACGGAGGGAGTTTCATGGCAGTGTCTAAAATATCTACTATTTATATATACAAAACATATACGTACGAATTGTTGTATGTGTTAAAGTCTCATGTGAATTATATTACTGACTTGGTGTGGAGTTGCAACGACTTCTCTGTGTTCTCGATTGGGAAGGATGGATACCTATTTGAGTATTCCCTATACAATAATGGAAATAAAAACATGGAAGTAATGCAGAAGGAGAAGAAATTCTTAAGCATAGATTTGGAAATTTTAAATGAGAAAAATAAAAAAAAGGAAGGCAATAAAGAAAATAGTGATATTAGTCCAAATCAAGGGAAGTATGGAAGTGAGTATAAAAGCTTTAGTAACCTTCGAACAAATGAAATGAAAAATGTTTACGTTTCTTGTGATGATAAAACTATAAAACAATTTTGTAATTCTAAAGTGGAATGTGTTTTGGAGTCAGAATTTCTTGTGGATAAAATATTGCTATATAAAAATAAATTTCTCATTGCTTCTTATTATAATGGTTTTTATTGCAGAATACGATTTTATGCTCTTCCTCTTTGTGGGTTGTTCTTGGAAATTCCTTGCCACATTTTGAACTGTGTTAATTTGAAGCTAGATGCAAATAGGGAACTCCTTTTTAGCTGCTCAAGGGATGGCTCAATATACATCTTTTCGATAGAAAAAATGGACTCTTTTTTTTTGTTTCAAAATAGTTCTTCTGCTTTAGGACAGGTCACAAATACTGCTCAGGTTGGAAATGTGGCCAATGCTAAGATGGATGGTGATCAGAAGGGAGGGGGCAATTCGCAAAAGGGGCAACTCTTAAGCAGTGCCAATGACACGACTGGTGTGTACAGCGAAGAGTTGGTGTCTAAGGGGGAACTGCTCAGAAGAACGGACGATCCAAACGGAAGGGAAGGTCCTTCCAACGGGGACCTCCCCTCTACCGGAGCTACCACTGCGGAGAAGAAGTCAATTCTGTCCGATTTGAGCGCAGAAAGGGGGGACAACCGAAGCGGTGACAATCGAAGCGGCGACAATCGAAGCGGCGACAACCGAAGCGGTGACAACCGAAGCGGCAACAACCAAAGCGGTGCCAATCGAAGCGGCGACAACCGAAGCGGTGACAACCAAAGA
This sequence comes from Plasmodium cynomolgi strain B, assembly GCF_000321355.1. Lineage (NCBI taxonomy): Eukaryota > Apicomplexa > Aconoidasida > Haemosporida > Plasmodiidae > Plasmodium > Plasmodium cynomolgi. Next base: position 1,893,859 of record NC_020406.1, read on the forward strand.
GGTGATGGTCCACATGGACCCAAGCAGATGAGTAAAATGAAAAATAACTTTCTCATATATGACCTAGAGAACAAAACTAACTATGTGCTGAACGAGGAAGAAAAAGAAAGCGACGATATTCTGATCGATTTCTACTATGTACAAAAAAAAAATAAAGAATTTTTGGAACTACAAAAAAAGATTACAAATCTGAAAAACCAAATGGAACTAGAAATGAAAAATAGAGAATCGATTCACAAGTCGGAGATGAACAAACTGGATAAAGAAAAAAATGTAGAAATAAAAAATTTGCTAAAAATAAATAAAAATATCATCAAGGAAAAGGACAAAGTTGAGGAGACCTGTAAGAAATCGCTGTACGAATTGGAGGAAAAACACACCTATTTTGTGAATCAGCTAAATGCCCAATTTTATTTAACGAACAAAATATGCGAGGAGAAATTTTTGAAAATCCAGGAAGAATTCAATTTATATAAAAAGAAATCGACAGAGGAAATCCTTGAGTTGAAAAAGGAGCACCAAATGAAGGTGACACAACTGAGTGCACAAAAGGACGAGGAAGTGAAGAAAAAAAATGAACTCGTAGAAAACCTTAAGGAGAGGTACGACAACCTGCAGAAGGAAAAAGAGGAGTACATAAAACAGATCGAGGAGGATGTGGATGAGGAGATCCTTCTCATATCCCAGAAGTATGAGCAGCAGATTGCCGAGCTGAAGCAGGACAAGTACGACTTGCTGGGCAAGTTTAAGCTGTACGAGCATATAGAGGGCGAGCTCAAGGAGAGCATTCAGCTCGAGAAGGAGAAGTTCGTCAAGAACAACATCACTGCGAAGCGGCTGCAGGAGGTGAGTTGCGCAGTGGGCGGGGAGGAGCTCCCCGTGTGCGGAGTGTCGCGATTGGTTCGCGTGTGTCTTGATCGCTTTGTATGTATCGCGATAGCTTCGTGTGTATCGCGCTCGCTTCGTGTGTATCGCGCTCGCTTCGTGTGTATCGCGCTCGCTTCGTGTGTATCGCGCTCGCTTCGTGTGTATCGCGCTCGCTTCGTGTGTATCGCGATCGCTTCGTGTGTGTCGCGATCTTTGATACCTGCTTCCCCCCCACCACCCGCAGAGCATTGACCACCTGAAGGGAGAGGTGAAGACTCTGAAGGAAAACCTCATGGAAAAGGACGACGAAATCGAGGGCATGAACAAGGACATGTCCAACTTGAACAAAAAAAATGAAGAACTAGAAAAACTGAAAATAGTTTTGTCACAAAAAATAAAAGATTTAGAGTCCAATTTATCCCCCAAAAATTCAGAAATAAAAATTTTGAGAGAAAAAATTGAAGAAATGTCCAAGTGTTTTGAAAATAATCACAAAAAAACAGTTAACTTACAGATTGAAATTAACGAATACAAAATGAAGATAAAATCTTTGCATGATGATTTGGTATGTAACAATAAAACGATTGGAAATTATGAAAAAATTCTGAAGAATTTACAGGAGCATATTAAGGAGTGTTACTTGCACCTTCATGATAAGAAAATCTTTAACGCCTCCTTCCTCAACTTGTACAATAAATTCCACAAGGTGAACGACGTGAAGAACTACGACACGAAAAATGTGTTTTCTGAGTACTTGCGCCAGAAGGAACATCTCGAGAATATGATTGAGGTGTTGAAGGACAAACTGCAGAAGGAGTCGGCGGCGTTCCGCACGGAGAAAATTAAGATGATGAATGAGAATTCGCTCCTCCTTAAGGAGATTAACGATTTGAAGGTGGACTTGAATTTCCTCAAGGCGGAGTGCCACGACGCCAAGCTGATGAATCGGAAGATCGAGTTTCTGCGCAAGTACAACAAGAAGGGGGGGGAGGGCAGCGCAACGAAGCAAGTTCCCCCGGAGGGGTAGCCATGGGATGTGTGCCCTCCGAAGGGGTATCCCTGAAATGTGTGCCCTCCGAAGGGGTATCCCTGAAAGTGTGTGCCCTCCGAAGGGGTATCCCTGAAGTGTGTGCCCTCCGAAGGGGTATCCTTGAAGTGTGTGCACCCACGGGAGGGGTATCCTTCAAATGTGTGTGCCCTCCGAAGGGGTATCCTTCAAATGTGTGAACCCTCCGAGGGGGTAGCCCCTTTCACCTCGCGTGCTTCGATGACCCCCTCATGAGTCGGACTCCTCGCTGACCAACTTGGCGCACAGCGGAGTCAACTTGTAATTTTTCTGAATTATTAAATTTTTCAAATTTGTAAAGTCTTCGCGCATGTTGAGTTCTTTAAAGGCCAAAAGGACGAAGCCAAGCGTGCTGATGTTGATTTCGAGAGAAGGCGCACCTTTTTCTTGCATAGTAATGAGTTCAGCGTAAAGCGAAATGACCACATCGTACTTTTTACAATTCACGCAAGCAATCATGGCGTTATTGTAAAGCTTCAGTAAATCCTCCGAAAAAACATCCAACAGTTTAGCTACTCTCAACACATAAATGGCGTAATTATATATCCCACAATTTTTAAAAGCATTAATTGTGTATACAAAGGGAATAATATTTTTTTTATTTAACAATTTTTTCATATGCATTTCTTTAAATAGCTTGAATGCTTTTTCATAGTCATCAACAATGCTGTAAGCGTTCAACATAAATCCATAAGAAATAGCATTTGGAGTTAACATTAAATCATCGAATTCATTTTTCCACACTTGTTCGATTATATTAATTTTTCCATGCACAGTTAATGCTTTCAAAATATTATTTAGGATATTGACATTGATATATTTTTTAAAATTTGGATCATCCTTCAGTTTGTTGTAATACTCTAGGGACTTTTCATATTTTCCATTTTTTGCCAACAGGTCGAATATGCTTTCCAGGAGGAGGGTAGAGGGCATGTACTTTCCTGTGTTTAATAATTCCTCAAAATATTTTATTCCTTGTTCAGGTAAATTGGACATGTTGCATGCGAAGATCACATTGGTGTATTCGCTGAACTGTATTTTGCTGCTCCCCTTTTCGATGTGTTTGATTTTCTTCGTTATTTCTTTAAACTGATTTGTGTAGTTGTTTCCTTCCTCCTTTGCGCCTTCTTCTGTGGCGGCCTCTTCCGCAAAGGCGTCCTTCCATACGCGGTTCTCGCCGCTGCCGTCGCCATCACCGCTGCTGTCTCCTGCACCGCTTCTATCCCCTCCACCGCTGCTATCTCCTCCACCGCTGCTATCGCCAACACCGCTGCTATCCCCCCCCCAGTTGTTTACTTCCTCCACGAGGGGGTCGCTGCGCAGCTTCTCCACAAACTCGACGGCCTTGTGCCCGTCCCCCACTTTAGCAAAGCAGCTTATCATGAGAGCGTAAATTTCGTACGTTGGAGTTAATTTGTCCGTCTCGACCATCTCGTCAAATAAAATTTCAGCGTGTTCCCCCAGGTGGTAATTGGCACATAGACGGAGCAGTAGCTTGTACGATACCAAATCTGGTTTTATGTTTTTTTTTTTCATTATTTCGAATAGCTCCAGCATGCTTTTCAGGCAGCCCTTCTTTTCCACTGCCGACATGGCCGCATTGAAAGCCAGCGTAGTCGCGTCCACGTCTCTGCTGGCGTAGATCAGGTTCATCACTTTTACCCAGTCCATGTTTAGCGGGACAACGCTTTTCTCCACTTCTTTCTGCGCACCCTTCTTTTTTAAAATGTCTTCATCGGGGGTAGCGCCGTGGGTAGCGGCGTGGTTAGCGGCGTGGTTAGCGGCGTGGGCAGCAGCGTCCTGGTTAGCGTCCTGGTTAGCGGCGCCCTGGTTAGCCGCTTCGCGGGGGGCCCAGCTCGAGGTGGAGCCAGTTTGGTCTTGCTCTTCCATGCTGCTGCACAGGTGGAGCCCCCCTTCCCCGCCGCGCTTCGTAAAAATGTTCACCTCCTCCCTTTTGCCATTTTCGTATGCCCTGCGCCAAATGTGCTTCCTTCTTTCCCCTCCCCCCCTCGTTGTTCCTACCAAATGGTGGTCAACGTAATTCACAAAAAAAACATCGCTCGGGTTGTTTCGCGACTTTATGCATGTCACACTTTGGATTATGTAAAAAGCGTAGCGACAGTATTTTAGTTTCATTTAGTTGGCGAGAGTACAGCGATCGGCTGCCGGTGTGCGTGCTCTTTTGGTTTCCCTGCAGAACAGCTGATCCTCTTTTTCGTTTTGTTGGCCTTAACAAGTGGGAGATTTGCCCCTTTGCGATTTTTTCACTCATTATGGGTATTTGCGGTACGAAATGAAGTGTAAACAGGAGTAGGGTTACTCTCCGATCGCGAAATTTTTTCTCATGCGCCGAGTGGTAATGCATACACGGAAAGGTCCCATGCAGATGGATGTGCCTTCCCTGTGTGAATTTAACTTAATCCTGATGGGCAACCCAGAACGGGATCCAAGTCCGCAATGTACGTTTCGCCTTTTTATTCTACACGAAGGGATGGTTGGTTGGAGCTTTGTCGGGGGGATGGCCTTTCTTCTCCCTCATGCGCAAAAAATGGCCAGTGGGGGGGGAAGCGGCTCCTTTGGGGGCAGTTGGCATGGCAAAAAAAAAAAAAAAAACACACATTTAAAATATGAGTCAAACTAGTGCACCAAAAAAACACCTCAAAAAGGGGGCATCTTTCAGGAGGCAACCTACATGGGAGCCCACCACATCAATCTCTCATAAGAGCAGCGGTTTAATTAAAAAGTTGGTAACTTATGGTGAATTTTTTTTTTTTTTTGCTAAGTCAGAAAGGGAGCTACTACCCTTTTGTTTTGATGCTTCCCCCCTGCCTCATATTTCGCAAAAATTTCAGGATTGAAAAAATCACAGAAAAAAATTGAAACTTCAACGTGCATATGTCGAGGAGGGGTTGCAAGAATTGGCGGCAAAAAGGAGACTCCCGTTGTGTGTACGCAAGTGTAAACAAAAGTTAACACACACTGAACGAAAATCTAGATGAAGCTAATGCGGAAACTCCCCCAAGGGAGACCCCCTCAAGGGAGACTCCCCCAAGAGAGACCCCCCCAAGGGTGACTCTTCCCTCGCGCTACACTCACCCCGAGGAGGCGTGCAAACGGGCCTGCCTAGCAATGTCTATATTGTTAGGACATATAGAGTCGACACCCATCTTTATGTAGAACAAAAGGTCTTCGTATTCATCCTTATCCTCAGTACCCCAGTAAATCATAATTTTTTTATTATTATCATGTAGCATCTGTAAGAAGTCATTGGCGGAAGTAACCATTTTGTTCCTATTCTTTCCATTCATGACGACTGATCGTTTGAGGGATCGATAGGAAAAATGCGCCCATTCGGCATTATAGTACTCCATAGTGGATAGAATAGAGAGAAAATTTGGCAGTACTTCATCGTCGGAAAATAGCATAGCAACAGGGATGTTTAATTTATTATTTCGAAGAACTTTTAATAAATCGATTTGTTGCAGATTATCAGGAGGGGGAGAAGAGCCAAGAGAAATTTCACCATTTTTTTTCTGCTCACTTTCTTTTTTCATCTGTTCATCTTGCAGTACCCAATTGAATGAGCTAAATTTGATTTTGTATTTCTTGTAATTCTGTAGTATGTCAAGTAGATGGATCCCCAAATTTTCTTTTGTTCCCTTCAGCTCAATGTCGTATGTTAGTTTGTCCTTATACATGTTTAATAAATCTTTTAGAAGTGGTACGTGATAAAACTTTGACAAAAATGTGAAGAGTTTTTTTTTTTCTTTCAAATTGTAATTCTTTTTCATTACATAATCTGTGTAGAGATTTTTGCAGAAATTGCATTTTATGGAGTTAATGAATTCTTCTTCCTTGGATGGCTGCTCCCCCTCCTCTGGAAATAAATTCTGTAGGGAACCTTCATTAAGCATTTTTTCCAACTCTTCATTTTCTTCCATATTTATGTATGGCCGATTATAATCTGCGTACTCCATTTTTTTTCTTAGTTTTTCTCCTCTACTGAGGGTAGCGAATTTTACATTTTCTTCTTGATTTTTCACGAGGGTCTTCACAGCATGTCCATGGGAATGACCACCTTGGTGATGCCCGCTGTTGCAATTGCAGACGTTTTTATCGTTGTGGATAGTTACTCCTTCTCTCTCCGCATGGCCAGATTCCACCTTTTTCATTTCGACACTTGATACACCTGCTGCGGTAGAACTGTGCTGATAAAATTGTCTTCCCTTGGTTAGGATCCACGGTTCTTTAAAATGATAGCTCTGGATTTCCTCAGCTGTTAATTCTTCTATACGTTTTTGTTTTGAATCTTCATCATGCACTAAGGTGTCACCAAGTAGCCCATCATCCGTACCGTGGATAACTACAACTTCCTTGTCCTTGGTTAGCCACACATCTAATTCAACTCCATCAATTTGTTCATCTACTGCTTTCTTAAATGAGTACAAAGAATTTTCTGGGTAGGGGGAAGTCCCACCCGCTTCACTCGTGCCACACCCCCGATGCCCAACTATGGTGGCCATTTGGCTGACACAATTTTTAAGGACGTGTAAAAAGGTGAAGAACAAAATGAACTTACCCTTGAGGGTACCCATTTAAGCTTTTTTTTTTTTTTTTTTTTCTGAAACTACAGGGGAGATGGGTATGTGCGTATCTGCCTGACGGATGGCACAATGATATGCGTCAATGCGCTAGCACAAGGGGGAGGTGTATAGTATATGTGTGATGCATTCCTAGACCAGTGCGCAGAGGAGTACCCTTACAGGGGGGTATGTGCACGGGAGATTGTGCATGCACGGGGGGGGTGGAGTGTATGTACAGGGGGATATCTGCGCGAGGTTGTGCATGCACGGGTCGGGGAGACAAAGGAGAAAAGGAGGAAGGGGGCAAAACATGTCAAATTCACCTAAAAGTGGTTGCAAAACAGGTCAAATTAACATAAAAGTGGTAGCATAACTTAACTATGCAGAAAAGGCAGCTCTGCCTAGGGGCACACCCCGTACGAAGCTAACCAAAGTAACAAAAAAAAAAAAAAAAGGCAAAACAAAGCAAAATGCTGAGGTGAATCAAACGGGTTGAGAAAAGTATACCAAGTTGGGGGAGCAATATATAACAGGATGGCTGGGGCGGCGGAGAAACAAACAGAAAGGCTCAAAAACGCATAAAGGAAATGACCCGTGGAGCAGGGGAAAACACAAATGATATTGCTATAATGACATTTAGGAATAATCAGAAGGTTATATATACACGCGCATGAACATATGTTGGGTGGCCATGTCAAGGGGTAAAGAATAATAGGTAAAAGTAGGTTTAGAAAAACTCCCTAAGGTGGGGAGATAGCTTCCAAAGGAGAGGCAGCGGCGATGTGTTACTCTCTCTCTTACGGATGGAGATTCAAAATTTCGGCCTCATATATCTGTTCACTACAAATTTGAAAATTTTTTTTTTTATAATCAAATAGTGGAAAAATGTATTTCCAGTTTGAAGATAAATGCTTTTTGATTTCTTCCCTTAGTCGCATATGACCATTTATGTTGTTCCTCTTAAAAAAAAAAAAAAGTACATAACGAATTAGTGCGTTTATTTGTAACCCCGTTTAGTTAAGCAAAGTAAGCCGTTTCTCACGACAGGCGAAAATAAAACTGATGGTTGAAAACTGGGGCGGCGAGTGGCAGATTGACTAAATGGCTAGATATATGCAATGCGGAGAGGGTGGAAAAGTGGGTATAGAAAACAAGCGCGGCAAACGCAATGTAGAGGCAGGAGAAATAGATCAAGGAAATGGTTGGGGGGACATGAATCAACGTCAACATTGATCTCAGCATCTATGTCAATGTGTGCATTTAACCGGTTATGTGGAGAAGGATTAAGTGGCATGAAAAAGGGAGGAAAAATCATCAAATAGGTTTTTTTTTTTTTTTTGGGCGGGGGGGGAGAAGTTCACCGTTTGGAGGAACTCTCATTTGTTGTTCCTTGCGAAGTATAAGCGCTTCGCAAATCTGTAAGAATTAGAATATTCACTAGAAATTGGGGTCTTCCCTAATGGCCACCTTTCCTCACATCGTGGTGTAGCAAAATGAGAGGAGAGTTAACGCAAAAGTGGTAACATAGGGTTTCTAAGTGTGTAGAAATGCATTGCGGGGGTTATTTTATTATTATTATTTTA